>NC_073692.1:404310268-404610268 GCF_029784155.1 Uranotaenia lowii | reverse complement strand
AAAAAAGACAAATCCAAACATATAATAATAATAATAATAATTTATTAATGATGAATATGTAAAAAATATATCGCAAATACGACGAAAAAATGACACAATCTATAAAAATCTATGGGCTTGTGATATGTGTAACTCAGTTGGCATGTTAGTTCCCTCCTAAGCCAATGTCCGTGAGTTCAAATACAAGAGTAATCATCGAATGCATTTGTACTGGAAAAGACTTTCAGTATGAAGAGAAGGTGGTAAAACGAATATAATCGAACGAAAAAAGACAAAACTATAAAAAAAAAAACTTACAATCAAATGAACAAAAAATCTGACAGAACTATGACAAAAATATGACAAACGAAAACATGACAAAATTATAACAAAAATTAAAATAAAATGACAAAAATCTTACAGTAGTATGACAACCTTTGTCAATTGTCATAGTTTTGTTTTATCATAGTTTTGTTACATTTTTTCATACTTTTGTTGCATATATTTTTATCACATTTGTAAGATTTTGGTCATAGTATTGCCAGATTTATGTTATTTTATTTCAAAATTTTGTCATACAGACCCCGCTTGATTTTGGCAACATCCGAGCAAAAACCGTTCGTTTTTGGCAACATCCAAAAAAGACGTTTTTTTGTCTTTTTTTTATTTTTTATTTTCATTTTAAACAAATAAAAATTAATGTAAAACGTAATATTAGCATGAAATTTTTTCATTCTGCTTAATTATGATAGTTTTAAACAGTAAAAACATGATTTTTTCCATGTTTAATGCTCATAACTAATATAATTGAGTCAAATTGAAAAATTGTATGCTAATATAAGGTTTTACATAAATTTTGACTAATTTGAATTAAAAATCAAAAATGAAAAAGTGACAAAAAAAAACCGTTCGATTTTGGCAACATAAAATTTTCGGACGTGTTGCCAAAAACGAACGGGGTCTGTATTTGTAATTTTTGATTAGTTATTATATTTGTCATATTTTTATTTCATTTTTCATATTTTCCATAATGTTGTCAAATATTTGTCAAAGTTTTTAATTTCGAGTTTTGGCATTATTACTAATTTGTTGTTGTTATTATTCAGTCAACTTTTATTAATTTTTGTCAGTTTTTTTTTTTAATTTGGTCATGGCTTTGCCATTTCAATGTCAAATTTATCATAGAATTGGTATATTTTTCTAATATTTTTGTAATATTTTTATCACCATTGCCATATTTTTATTAAAGTTTTGTCAGCGTTTCGTAATATTTGTTATTATTATATTGTATTAAAATTTTGTTATAATTATGTCATAGTTTTAGAAGTTTTTTTTTGCGATTTTCAGTCATTAAAATTATTTTAAAGTTGAACGGAAGCCGCCGTATTGGATTTTAAGATGGCGTTTCATAGCGTCAGAAAAATTCGACTGTTACTAATTGATTGAGTTTTTCGGAATTAACGCGGATTGGTTTTTTTTTTTGCGCGGTGCGTATCCCTCGCTCACAGTTTTGTTAATTTGCAAAGATTTTTTCACATGTGATTAATTTTTGCAACACCGAAGGTTTTTTTCAGTGTTGAACCGCTTCGCAATTCGCGTGCACTGTGGCCGGCCTTCAAAAGCGAACTTGCGAAATTCATCCGGTGAATGAATATTTCGCTTCGCAGTTCGCTTCGCGCTCACTGTGTTCGTACCCTAAGTCTCCTTTGTTAAAATTCATTTGTTTCGCCAAGTTGTTGAATTTTTCAACTCGTTTTATTTTCTCTTGTATTATTTTGTCCCTGATTGCTTGTTGCGAAGATTTCAATTTAATTTTTAAAATTTTTGAATAATCCTCAATGTCATATATTGGGTCAACTGTCTCGGCGTCAGATAGGTTTGATGGCAAATTACAGATTTTACCGAAAACTAGCTCAAATGGTGTTTTGCTTGTCGTTGTGTGGACTGTAGTATTGAACGCGAACTGGTAGTATTTTAACCAACTGTCCCAATACAAGGGTGATTTCTCACTATATATACGTAAGAAATTTCCCAAGTTTTTATGAGAATTTTCTAGTCCACCGATTGTTTCATGGTGATATGCTGTTGAATTCAGTTTTTCTATTTCGAGTAATTTGCATATATCCGAAAATAGATTCGACATGAATTCTTTGCCTCTATCTGTTACGATTCTTTTTGGAATCCCATAGTTTAAAACAATGGTTTCTACAAAAGCTTTAGCTACCGTTTCTGTCTCTTTGTTTTTAATGGCTGTTGCCGTAATAAACTTTGTCAGGTCGCATTGCGTTGTTAATATATATCGGTTACCTTCTGCACTAGGCAGTAAAGGACCAACTAGATCTAAGTAAATTATTTCAAACGCAGTTTCAGCTGTTGTTGTGATTATCATTGGTGTTTTTGGTTTATTTATGATTCTGTTTTTCTGGCATAACTGGCATGAATCAATGAAAACTTTGATATCTTTTTTCATATTCTTCCAATAGAATCTTTGCTGGATAGTGTGCAGAGTTCTATTGATGCCTGCATGGCCTGCCGTTGGTAGTACATGATAATCGTTCATTATTATCTTTTTCTGTATGTCTTCTTTTACCACTTTTATGTGCTCCCCTATAATAATTATATCCGGTATATCCTTCATTTTTATTTCATGGATATTTTCCATTAGATGTTGAGCGCTCTTTTTTCTTTTTAATAGTATGCATACGTTCTTCATTCTTAAATTTTTATATAATTCGCTACCTTTTTCATTACTCCCCGTAGGTGAGTTAATGTTTGAGTTGGCGGTATTCTTCATTTTTAAATTTTTTATATAATCCACTACCTTTTTCATTACTCCCCGTAGGTGAGTTAATGTTTGAGTTTGTGGTATTCTTATTTTTTGTGGGGTTATTTCAATTTCTTTTATACTTGGACATACTTCCATTTCCATATATTCCACATTTGACTCTTGAGGCTGATCAGTTCCTTCCGTGTCAGTGATTTCTTTGATTTGTTTTGATTTTGACCGTGTTATCATTGTCATTGTTGTTTCTGTCATAGTTTTTAGATCGGAAATCGAAATACGTGATAACGCGTCCGCTATCACATTATTTCTTCCGGGAATATAATTAATTTGAAAATCGTACTCCTCAAGTGCCAACCGAAATTTGGTTAGTCTACTTGAAGGATCCGTTAAAGAAAACAGGTAAACTAACGGCCTGTGATCAGTATGAACAATAAACTTTCTTCCGTAAAGGTACGGTCGGAAATGTCTAATTGCCCACACCAAAGCCAACAGTTCCTTCTCTATAGTTGGATATCTAGTCTCAGCCTGGTTTAAGGATTTACTAGCATATGCAACCGGTCTGCCATTTCCATTGCAAAGAACTGCACCAATTGCATACCCAGATGCATCCGTATGTAACGTAAAGGTATTATTTTTACCAAAATCAGGAAAATCAAGTACAGGTGGATTTATAAATTTTTCTCTTAAAGTATTGAAGGCTTCATTGCATTCAATGCTCCAATTGAATTGTGTATTCTTTCTTGTTAGGAGATTTAGAGGTGCGCATATTGCTGCAAAATTTTTAACATGTTTGCGATAATAATTCGCAAACGCTACGAAACGCTTCACCTCGTCCGCATTTTTCGGAATGGGCCATTTTTTCACTGCTTCTATTTTAGCAGGATCAGGCTTTATTCCTTCAGCGGATATAAAGTGTCCTAAGTAGAGTAACTCTGTTTTAAAGAAATTACATTTCTTAGGATTCAATTTTAGATTGACTTTTCGAAGTTTTTCAAAAACTGCAATGAGGTTCCTATTGTGTTCCTCAATTGACTTACCAAAGACAATAATGTCATCTAAATAGACAAGACATTTTGTCATATCCAACCCTGACATCGCTATCGTCATAAGACGGGAAAATGATGAGGGGCTTATTTTGAGACCCATCGGCAGTCTCGTCATTTGATACTGTCCGGATGGTGTCGAAAAAGCTGTCACTGGTCTGTCTTCTGGACGTAGGGTGCATTGATAATATCCTTGTGACAAGTCTAAATGCGAAAAATAACGAGCACCTGAAAGTGTATCTATAATGTCTTCAATATTAGGCAAAGGGAATTTATCATCCTCAATTACCGTATTTAGCTTCCTGTAATCTATAACAAGTCTCCACTTTTTCTTGTCATTTGCAGATTTTTTGGCACTAGCAATATTGGACTATTCCATGCGGAAGTGGCCTTTTCAATAATTTGGTTCTTTACCATCTTTTGAATTTGCTCTTCTACTTCCGACTTTTGCATTTGCGGCAATTTATAAGGTTTACTATAAATTGGCTGGGCTTCTTTATTTATTTTAATCACTGGACTGTAGATATCTGTTACAGTCAGATTATCGTTTTCAAGACAAAATATATCAGCATATTTTGTGCAAATTTGTTCCATATGTTGTTTCTCTGTTTTTGGCAAAAGACTCAAATCCAATTCTTTGAAAAGCTGTTGCATTCTGTCTGACTTATCATTTTTATAATCCATCGCCAGTATCAAATACTCGCTGGCTGGCTTGATTGTTGGTTTTAGATTTGAAATTCGAACTGGTTTGTTTTTAACATTGATCATTCGTATGGGTATTTTCCCGTTCGAAGGTTGTACAATAGCATTTGCAACAAATACTTGTGGTTGTATTTCCTCATTCAATACAACACACGTTTAAAAAAAATTAGTTTCGACGTATCTAACAATTTCCGTTCTAGCCGGTATTGTAAAATACTCGTGATTTGGATTTTTGAATTCCATCTTCATTCTTGCGAAATCAATGTTTGCTCCGAATTCCTTAAGGAAATTTGTACCAATTAATCCTGACACTTGGGATGGTAGTTTTTCCATAATATGAAATTTTATGGGATATTCGCTCGAACTGTAACCCAAAAATGTATCAATAAATCCTAACGTACTGGTTACTCCGTTAACACCACTAACTTCTAGTGTTAAGGAATCATCTATAAAAATTTCTTCAGGGATACACCTTTCGTCTAAACGACAACAAGATGCTCCAGTGTCCACTATCAGTTCCACTTCTTTGTTAAATAGTAGGAATCTAGCTCTGAGAGCCTTTTTTGCATTAAAATCAGCGAAAAAGATTTATCAGATTAGCTTCCTCTCTCTGTTGGTTATCATTTTGTTGTTGTTGTTGTTGTTGAGGCTGTCTTTGAGGACATTCTTCGGCAACGTTTGCAGTGTGTGAACCTCCACGTCCACGACCATGACCGTTACCTCTGGAGCTTCCGTAATAGTTATTTCGATCGTTGTTATAATTGGAGTAGTTACCGTTGTTAAAATTTGAGTAATTGCCTCTTCCTCGGTAACCCCCGTTTCCTCTGGAGAAACCGCGACCTCTAGGGTTTCCCCGGCCTCTCCAGTAATTTCCGTAATTGCTGAAATTTCCTTTATGGTGTCTGCTGCCAGCAGTGCACCATATGGCCATCATGTTCTCAATACTTACATCCGCGTTCGGAGCACTTTGGCATTCCAAAGCATCGGATATGGCTTTGTTTAGTGAGGTAGGGTTTCTCGCTTTCAAGAAAAATTTTGTCGAGGGATCTTTCAGCCCTTCGACAAAGGCCTGGACCGCTACGGGTTCTACGATATTTAATGCCGCTGCCTCATTTGGGAATGTTCCCATTGAGACGTGAGCGGAGGCTAGTTTAGCGGATAGTTTTTCTAATTCTGATCCATAGTCAGAAATAGTCTTGGATTGTTGTCTCTTAGACAACATTTCTTTTTCCACCGCCCTCGGTGTTACTTTGATCGAGAATTTGGCTTTTAGTGCATCGAATGCCTCCTTGACGGATTGTGCATTGTCGATTGCACCATGGGCTGCGCCCACTAACCTTGTTTTCAAAAATTTGATTATGGCTGTTGGTGGAACATCCGTGGAGTATTCCACCAAGAGCTCTACTGTTTCTATGAACAGAGACAGTTTCGATGGTTCTCCATCGTATTTATCAATTAGCTTCATAGCTAACGATAAATCGAGGATGGCTACCATTTTTTTTTTCAGTTATCTCATCGTCTGATAGAAAATCAGTCGACTCGTCTTCCAATTCAGAGTCTATGTCTTCTTCTTCCTCTTCTATTCCTTCTTTATCATCTACTTCTTGTTCCTCTTCTTCTACTTCTTCTGCTTCTTCTAATTTAGAATTTCCGTCTTCTTTTACTTCCTCTATAATAGTGTCATCCAGCGGTTGCGCTTTTAGGATTTTTAGACACTCTGTGGCTATTGATTTTAAATGTTTATAGCGCTCCACATAAGGTGTAGCGTCTTTTCCCGTTTTCGAAATGACCTCTTTCAATTCTAAAAGTATAAGCTTTATAGCTTTCACTTTTGCTTTTTTTGTTTCTTCTGTGTATGTTGATTTTTTCTTGAGTTGGAGCTGAAGGTTTTTCAAACGATCTCCAGCCTCAAAAATTTTTTCCATTAATTACTCACTAAACTAATTCACTAAATCCAAATCAATTACTCACGTTTATATTTGAATTACTGCGTCATCATTGGAATGATAGAACCTAAAAATAGTAATCTGCCTAAATATGTGTTTTTTACGATAACTTTAATTATGGATACTTCCCTATAATTGTAGACGCTCGTACTCCGAGAGAACCATTTCCAGTTCCCGTAATAGACTTTCGATGGCTCCTCGTGGTTCCCGTATCGCTGCTGATTTTTCGTTACTGCCGCTGCTGCTAGCTTGAATATTTCTTCTGCGTCCAGTTGAGACCAATATTTTGACTCACGCTCTAGGGCTTCAATGCACTCGTTAATGATTGTTTTTTCAAGGCTTCTGTCACTAGCCATTTTGTGCGATTTTCTTAGCGTCTTTTATCACTTTTGATATAACTGTTCATTTTTGTCCATCACCGTCTTTTCTCCATTCGCTTATCAGTGTAACTTATTTTTTTTCTACACTTGTGCAACGACACGCCGGACAACTCGGTCTGCTACTCTTTCTGTGTGTTGGCGTTGAATTTTCGTCACTGCTTTTACGACAATGTACCCTGCCGCCGTGATGGCAAGCGCACATAGCGCGACGGTCTGAATTGTGTGATTCTGACTGTTTCCCACCGCACTACCTGTTGGCGCGACGATCTCGTCCGCCGAGAACCAGCCCATTGCACTGGTAATTAATTACGCTACACTCTCCATACGCGTCAATTATTGATTTAGCATGGCTCGAGATTTAATTTTTCTGCTCCTCGCTTGATTCGGTTTCACTTAGAGTTAGAGCTAATGCAGAGTTTTAACGCGAAACTGTGTTATTCGTGCACTCTGTTCACTGGGTGCCCCTGGGTGCAAAGTTCGGGTTTCTTCTGTTTTCAGTCACCCTGGAAAAATCACACCGATTTATTTTCTTCACTGTTTCTCATCGTGGTCTTTAACACTGGTTTTCCGAAAATTTTCGTACTACACTAATTCGCATTTCCCTCAGGTTAACTTTTACACTGCAGGATCGCCATGAACTGGTCTCGTCAACTATGAACTGAACTTTTAGGGGACGTGATAAAATGTAGAACTTAACTCGTTGGTGGTTGGTACAGAACTCTTTATTATTCGTTTTCTTAAATCTATCGCGCGGTGACAGACTGAACAAGATCCGCCGCGTCAGCATATGCAGTCCATTGCCCATGGGTCGATGTAGGATGTTTATCAAGAATGCTTAGCTCGCATAAACATTCACATCGCACCGTGTGGCAATTCTTGCAACAATGTTGCGACATGCGATGGCAAGTCCGGCATCCACCACAGTCATTTTAGTCATTTTTGTCATTTTTGTCATTTTTGTCATTTTTGTCATTTTTGTCATTTTTGTCATTTTTGTCATTTTTGTCATTTTTGTCATTTTTGTCATTTTTGTCATTTTTGTCATTTTTGTCATTTTTGTCATTTTTGTCATTTTTGTCATTTTTGTCATTTTTGTCATTTTTGTCATTTTTGTCATTTTTGTCATTTTTGTCATTTTTGTCATTTTTGTCATTTTTTTTCATTTTTGTCATTTTTGTTATATTTGTCATTTTTGTCATTTTTGTCATTTTTGTCATATTTGTCATATTTGTCACTTTTGTCACTTTTGTCACTTTTGTCATTTTTGTCATTTTTGTCATTTTTGTCATTTTTGTCATTTTTGTCATTTTTGTCATTTTTGTCATTTTTGTCATTTTTGTCATTTTTGTCATTTTTGTCATTTTTGTCATTTTTGTAATTTTTGTAATTTTTGTAATTTTTGTAATTTTTGTAATTTTTGTCATTTTTGTCATCTTTGTCATTTTTGTCATTTTTGTCATTTTTGTCATTTTTGTCATTTTTGTCATTTTTGTCATTTTTGTCATTTTTGTCATTTTTGTCATTTTTGTCATTTTTGTCATTTTTGTCATTTTTGTCATTTTTGTCATTTTTGTCATTTTTGTCATTTTTGTCATTTTTGTCATTTTTGTCATTTTTGTCATTTTTGTCATTTTTGTCATTTTTGTCATTTTTGTCATTTTTGTCATTTTTGTCATTTTTGTCATTTTTGTCATTTTTGTCATTTTTGTCATTTTTGTCATTTTTGTCATTTTTGTCATTTTTGTCATTTTTGTCATTTTTGTCATTTTTGTCATTTTTGTCATTTTTGTCATTTTTGTCATTTTTGTCATTTTTGTCATTTTTGTCATTTTTGTCATTTTTGTCATTTTTGTCATTTTTGTCATTTTTGTCATTTTTGTCATTTTTGTCATTTTTGTCATTTTGGGCATTTTTGTCATTTTTGTCATTTTTGTTATTTTTGTCATTTTTGTCATTTTTGTCATTTTTGTCATTTTTGTCATTTTTGTCATTTTTGTCATTTTTGTCATTTTTGTCATTTTTGTCATTTTTGTCATTTTTGTCATTTTTGTCATTTTTGTCATTTTTGTCATTTTTGTCATTTTTGTCATTTTTGTCATTTTTGTCATTTTTGTCATTTTTGTCATTTTTGTCATTTTTGTTATTTTTGTCATTTTTGTCATTTTGGTCATTTTTGTCATTTTTGTCATTTTTGTCATTTTTGTCATTTTTGTCATTTTTGTCATTTTTGTCATTTTTGTCATTTTTGTCATTTTTGTCATTTTTGTCATTTTTGTCATTTTTGTCATTTTTGTCATTTTTGTCATTTTTGTCATTTTTGTCAATTTTGTCATTTTTGTCATTTTTGTCATTTTTGTCATTTTTGTCATTTTTGTCATTTTTGTCATTTTTGTCATTTTTGTCATTTTTGTCATTTTTGTCATTTTTGTCATTTTTGTCATTTTTGTCATTTTTGTCATTTTTGTCATTTTTGTCATTTTTGTCATTTTTGTCATTTTTGTCATTTTTGTCATTTTTGTCATTTTTGTCATTTTTGTCATTTTTGTCATTTTTGTCATTTTTGTCATTTTTGTCATTTTTGTCATTTTTGTCATTTTTGTCATTTTTGTCATTTTTGTCATTTTTGTCATTTTTGTCATTTTTGTCATTTTTGTCATTTTTGTCATTTTTGTCATTTTTGTCATTTTTGTCATTTTGGGCATTTTTGTCATTTTTGTCATTTTTGTCATTTTTGTCATTTTTGTCATTTTTGTCATTTTTGTCATTTTTGTCATTTTTGTCATTTTTGTCATTTTTGTCATTTTTGTCATTTTTGTCATTTTTGTCATTTTTGTCATTTTTGTCATTTTTGTCATTTTTGTCATTTTTGTCATTTTTGTCATTTTTGTCATTTTTGTCATTTTTGTCATTTTTGTCATTTTTGTCATTTTTGTCATTTTTGTCATTTTTGTTATTTTTGTCATTTTTGTCATTTTGGTCATTTTTGTCATTTTTGTCATTTTTGTCATTTTTGTCATTTTTGTCATTTTTGTCATTTTTGTCATTTTTGTCATTTTTGTCATTTTTGTCATTTTTGTCATTTTTGTCATTTTTGTCATTTTTGTCATTTTTGTCATTTTTGTCAATTTTGTCATTTTTGTCATTTTTGTCATTTTTGTCATTTTTGTCATTTTTGTCATTTTTGTCATTTTTGTCATTTTTGTCATTTTTGTCATTTTTGTCATTTTTGTCATTTTTGTCATTTTTGTCATTTTTGTCATTTTTGTCATTTTTGTCATTTTTGTCATTTTTGTCATTTTTGTCATTTTTGTCATTTTTGTCATTTTTGTCATTTTTGTCATTTTTGTCATTTTTGTCATTTTTGTCATTTTTGTCATTTTTGTCATTTTTGTCATTTTTGTCATTTTTGTCATTTTTGTCATTTTTGTCATTTTTGTCATTTTTGTCATTTTTGTCATTTTTGTCATTTTTGTCATTTTTTGTCATTTTTGTCGATTTTGTCATTTTTGTCATTTTTGTCATTTTTGTCATTTTTGTCATTTTTGTCATTTTTGTCATTTTTGTCATTTTTGTCATTTTTGTCATTTTTGTCATTTTTGTCATTTTTGTCATTTTTGTCATTTTTGTCATTTTTGTCATTTTTGTCATTTTTGTCATTTTTGTCATTTTTGTCATTTTTGTCATTTTTGTCATTTTTGTCATTTTTGTCATTTTTGTCATTTTTGTCATTTTTGTCATTTTTGTCATTTTTGTCATTTTTGTCATTTTTGTCATTTTTGTCATTTTTGTCATTTTTGTCATTTTTGTCATTTTTGTCATTTTTGTCATTTTTGTCATTTTTGTCATTTTTGTCATTTTTGTCATTTTTGTCATTTTTGTCATTTTTGTCATTTTTGTCATTTTTGTCATTTTTGTCATTTTTGTCATTTTTGTCATTTTTGTCATTTTTGTCATTTTTGTCATTTTTGTCATTTTTGTCATTTTTGTCATTTTTGTCATTTTTGTCATTTTTGTCATTTTTGTCATTTTTGTCATTTTTGTCATTTTTGTCATTTTTGTCATTTTTGTCATTTTTGTCATTTTTGTCATTTTTGTCATTTTTGTCATTTTTGTCATTTTTGTCATTTTTGTCATTTTTGTCATTTTTGTCATTTTTTTCATTTTTGTCATTTTTGTTATATTTGTCATTTTTGTCATTTTTGTCATTTTTGTCATATTTGTCATATTTGTCATTTTTGTCATTTTTGTCATTTTTGTCATTTTTGTCATTTTTGTCATTTTTGTCATTTTTGTCATTTTTGTCATTTTTGTCATTTTTGTCATTTTTGTCATTTTTGTCATTTTTGTCATTTTTGTCATTTTTGTCATTTTTGTCATTTTTGTCATTTTTGTCATTTTTGTCATTTTTGTCATTTTTGTCATTTTTGTCATTTTTGTCATTTTTGTCATTTTTGTCATTTTTTTTCATTTTTGTCATTTTTGTTATATTTGTCATTTTTGTCATTTTTGTCATTTTTGTCATATTTGTCATATTTGTCACTTTTGTCACTTTTGTCACTTTTGTCACTTTTGTCATTTTTGTCATTTTTTGTAATTTTTGTCATTCTGTGTCATTTTTGCCATTTTTGTCATTTTTGTCATTTTTGTCATTTTTGTCATTTTTGTCATTTTTGTCATTTTTGTCATTTTTGTCATTTTTGTCATTTTTGTCATTTTTGTCATTTTTGTCATTTTTGTCATTTTTGTCATTTTTGTCATTTTTGTCATTTTTGTCATTTTTGTCATTTTTGTCATTTTTGTCATTTTTGTCATTTTTGTCATTTTTGTCATTTTTGTCATTTTTGTCATTTTTGTCATTTTTGTCATTTTTGTCATTTTTGTCATTTTTGTCATTTTTGTCATTTTTGTCATTTTTGTCATTTTTGTCATTTTTGTCATTTTTGTCATTTTTGTCATTTTTGTCATTTTTGTCATTTTTGTCATTTTTGTCATTTTTGTCATTTTTGTCATTTTTGTCATTTTTGTCATTTTTGTCATTTTTGTCATTTTTGTCATTTTTGTCATTTTTGTCATTTTTGTCATTTTTGTCATTTTTGTCATTTTTGTCATTTTTGTCATTTTTGTCATTTTTGTCATTTTTGTCATTTTTGTCATTTTTGTCATTTTTGTCATTTTTGTCATTTTTGTCATTTTTGTCATTTTTGTCATTTTTGTCATTTTTGTCATTTTTGTCATTTTTGTCATTTTTGTCATTTTTGTCATTTTTGTCATTTTTGTCATTTTTGTCATTTTTGTCATTTTTGTCATTTTTGTCATTTTTGTCATTTTTGTCATTTTTGTCATTTTTGTCGTAAGGCCGAGGGTCGTAAGGCCGAGGGTCGTAAGGCCGAGGGTCGTAAGGCCGAGGGTCGTAAGGCCGAGGGTCGTAAGGCCGAGGGTCGTAAGGCCGAGGGTCGTAAGGCCGAGGGTCGTAAGGCCGAGGGTCGTAAGGCCGAGGGTCGTAAGGCCGAGGGTCGTAAGGCCGAGGGTCGTAAGGCCGAGGGTCGTAAGGCCGAGGGTCGTAGGGCCGAGGGTCGTAAGGCTGAGGGTCGTAAGGCCGAGGGTCGTAAGGCCGAGGGTCGTAAGGCCGAGGGTCGTAAGGCCGAGGGTCGTAAGGCCGAGGGTCGTCAGGCCAAGGGTCGTAAGGCCAAGGGTCGTAAGGCCGAGGGTCATAAGGCCGAGGGTCATAAGGCCGAGGGTCGTAAGGCCGAGGGTCGTAAGGCCGAGGGTCGTAAGGCCGAGGGTCGTAAGGCCGAGGGACGTAAGACCGAGGGTCTTAAGGCCGAGGGTCGTAAGGACAAAGGGTCGTAAGGACAAAGGGTCTTAAAGACAAAGAGTCGTAAGGCCGAGGGTCGTAAGGCCGAGAGTCGTAAGACCGAGGGTCGTAAGGCCGAGGGTCGTAAGGCCGAGGGTCGTAAGGCCGAGGGTCGTAAGGCCGAGGGTCGTAAGGCCGAGGGTCGTAAGGCCGAGGGTCGTAAGGCCGAGGGTCGTAAGGCCGAGGGTCGTAAGGCCGAGGGTCGTAAGGCCGAGGGTCGTAAGGCCGAGGGTCGTAAGGCCGAGGGTCGTAAGGCCGAGGGTCGTAAGGCCGAGGGTCGTAAGGCCGAGGGTCGTAAGGCCGAGGGTCGTAAGGCCGAGGGTCGTAAGGCCGAGGGTCGTAAGGCCGAGGGTCGTAAGGCCGAGGGTCGTAAGGCCGAGGGTCGTAAAAAACAAAGGGTCTTAAGGACAAAGAGTCGTAAGGTCAAAGGGTCTCTAGGACAAATAGTCGTAAGGCAAAAGGGTTTTAAGGTCAAAGGGTTGTAAGGCCAAAGGGTCGTAAGGCCAAAGTGCTTTAAGGCCAAAGGGTTTCAAGGCCAAAGGTTTGTAAGGCCGAGGGTCGCAAGGCTGAGGTTCGTAAGGTCAAGAGGCATATGGAAACCCAAAGGGCGTATAGAAGCACGAGGCTCGTAAGGGTCGTAAGTTAGAACGAGGGAAGTATAGAATAACTCAGGGAGAGAGAAACAACAAGAATTTTTAGGAAGGCCGAGGTTCATACGAAAATCGAGGATCGACCCACAGCTTTACGATAATCTGCCTAACGTTCCGTTGCCTTGCGAAATTCGGTCTTTTGATCATCGGGTTTCCTTCCGATTCACGGTCTTCTTTACAATTTCGGCCTTCTTTACAATCTACGGTCTTCCTCGATCTTCATTACGACCTTAGGCCTTCCTTACAACTCCCGGCTTCTTTACGATTTTCTGCCTTAAAAACTTCGATCTAACATAAGTTTTACCATTCAAAGTAGTCTCTAGTATTATCATTACTCAGACAACTATTCTGCTAATCAAAACTAGGTAACCGGCTTCTCACAAAATCCAATAATAAAAATTTTGTTTAACTTATAATAATTTTGTGTCGCCAAATATCCAAAACGAACCCACAATGCCAACGCGAGAGAGCCCCATAAACAACTTTACCTAAACCGAACCATTCAACCGATGCGATCGACGGACGAGAATTGCGAGAGAGAGTTCTTAAGTGTCGTCGACGGATCGTTCTCTACAGGAGAACTGGAAATTCATTCAACAACGACTTGCATGCAAGCTGTCCCAGGGTTTGTTGTGTGTGATGGGGACGATCTACGGGTTGTTCGACGTAGAAGGTAAGCGCAGACGCACGGTCGGACGAACGACGGACTTTGCCGCAGTATTTCCGAGTGTGTAGGCCGTCCGCTTATTATAGGCAAATGTGGTGGCGTTGATGGCTCGATGGTCCGGCGATCAACTCAGCTCAGCTGAGTAAGGTAGCAAGCAAGCCGGCGCGGAGGTCGCGAATCGGTTTTGATTTGTAAATTTTTGCAGTCTCACGGTGTCGCGCGCACTTGTTTTTCCTTCTCTCGGCTCTCCGCAAAAGGTTCTGCGTCGTCCGTTTCGTGTGCCTATCGTAGGTTGTTTTCCATAGTGTTTTTTTTGTGTCGTTCTCGTCTCTGGTCTGGGTTTGTGGTGTTTGTACAAGTTGTTCTTGGGATCACTGCAGTTGGAACAGTTTGGCGGTGATCAATAAAGGCGATCGATCTACGATAGAGTTGCAGGTGTTTTCGAATTTCGAGAATTTTTATCCGGCTGGATATTTTCAACCCTTTTAGGAGGTGACATTCGATCAGGGGGATTGTTAATTAATTTTTCCGAGCAACGAAAAATTTTAGTTCAGCGGTTTGAGCTGTGAAAACCTTTGTGGAAAAACCTCCTTTGCTAAGGAAAGGGAGGAAGGATTGACCGTGAAAGGCGTTTAGCGTGTGCTGATTAACATTCGGTAAACAAATCAAGTGACTCGATCACAGTTCAACAGTGAGTGACTTCAACGAATTAAAAAAAAGTGACGAACGTGCTTTTTTATCCTCCGGCAGAGAATAAGCGAAAAGTTGGCAAAATAAACGGATGATAAATGGTGTCATATAAATTACGGTTAAAGTTGTAAAGATTTTGGGTTCCGAAAAAAGGGAGGAAGAAAGGATCTTAATCTGTCAGTGCCATTTTTTTCGTAAAAAATGAGTTAATCCCCGAGTGCATTTCAAGCTGAATATTTCTCACATTTGGATCCACATATAAAAAGGGAGTTGCAAATTTTTCCTCTCAACACAGTTTGGTAAAAAGATTGAAAAAGTGAAATGAGTGTTCAGTTGTCGAAACCAGTATGAAGGATTGCACCCCGAAAATTCAACAACCCAAGTGAAAACGAAAACAGTTTGGCAGATCCACTCGCTGATTATCGTCGCCCCTTTATTTGTTGATCATGGATGCTGTTGCCTGATTGATGGTGAATTTTCAAACAACAGAAGCAGATCGGATTTTTGAAGAAGAAAAATATAAACTGTTGTCCAGACCAGATCGAATGCAGATTAGTCGACCAGATTGCACACACAAAAGCGACTTGCGTTGCGTTACGTCTCTCTAGTAGGAGGAGTTGCTACAGCTGATGAACTCATCGCGCGTTCCGGAGACCTGCCTATGAGACGCTGCAGCCCAGTAAAATCTGATTCGAGAGCCCGGGTGCTAAATGGTAAGTGATTTTAGTGTGATTTTGATTTCGATCTCTCTCTTGGTTCTCACTGTGGAAAGTGACATATGCAATAAATTTCAATATTTGTGACAAACGGTGGATCGAGGACACTTACGTCACTTCTTTGGGTCCTTGTTCTACTATTGGATTAGTTTCGCTTCTTCTGATTTCCAGTACCATTTTTTTATGTACAGACCCCGTTCGTTTTTGGCAACATTCGATTTTGGCAACATTCGATTTTGGCAACATCCGATTTTGGCACATGTGCCAAAATCGAACGGTTTTTAGAAACAACATTACAATTTAGTTTTCGTTTTAACAGGACCAATTTAAATCAGACAAATACCACTAATACGTTTTTGTGTTCTGAAATGGTGATAAAATGCAACAATAAAAACAAAAGTTTTTTAAAAAATTTATTAAGTACTAAAAAATGGCAAAAAGTTGAAAAATTCAAAAAGTGAAAAAACAAATTCAAACAAAACACTGAAAATGACTAAAAACAACTAAAAAGTGATGAAGAACTAAAAAAACAGCAAATATGATAAATGAAAACAAACATTATAAACAAAACAAGATAAGTGCAAAATGCATCAAAAACATGATGAAAAAAATCAAAAATTACTAGAAATGGTCGGAAATTGACTGAAAATAACGTTTTTGATAATAATATTAGTTATTTTGTAAAAATAACTGATAAAAAAGTGGAGAAAAAAAACCGTTCGATTTTGGCAACATTCGATTTTGGCAACACAAAATGTACGAGCGTGTTGCCAAAATCGAACGGGGTCTGTATTAGGAACGACTGAGTGTTTTGTTTTTTTTCTGAAGAAATTCCGGCTTGCAGTCTGTTTTAGAGCAAAAACTATTTTTCTTTTATGTAACCAACGATTCCATCTGTTTTGTACCTTCAGCAGGGACTGAAAAGTGTTGTATTCTTGTTGGCTGGCCTTGTAAAGCTTTCTATTTATTGTGGTAAGTTTTTCTCGGATAAAATCTGGTTGGCCGGGTATTTTGGGATAAATTTTCCACAGAATCGAAATTTTGGCACAGTTTTCAATTTCCACCTTTTGTTTTTGTGCCAAAGTTTCGATGCTGAGGAAAATTTATCCCAAAATCCCCGGACAGCTGGATTTTATCTGAGAAAAGCTAAATACAAGCTTTACAAGACCAGCTGAGTCAATAACAACAAAAAACGACACTTTTTAGTCCCTGAGAAAGATCCAAAACGGATTGAAATGTTGGATACATAAAACAAAAATCGTTTTTGCTCTAAAATAGACTGCAAGCTGGAATTTTCCCCAGGATTTCCAGTACACAAAGAAAACTGTCTTAAAATACTTAATTTGAACCATCTTATTTGTTATACCTCTCAGTATTTCAAATTTTTGAATTGAATACCTGTTTAATGTTTTATTTGGCTGACAATTGTCATATACAGACCCCGTTCGTTTTTGGCAACATTCGATTTTGGCAACATCCGATTTTGGCACATGTGCCAAAATCGAACGGTTTTTGGAAGCGACATTACCTTTTAGTTTTCTCTTCAACAGGACCAATATAATTGAAAAGAACATCATAAATACGTTTTTATGTTCTTAAATGGTGGTTAAATACAACAACAAAAACAAAAGTTTTTTTCAAAAAATTATAAAGTACTAAAAAATGACAAATAGATGAAAAATTTAATTAAATTTAAAAAAAAAAAACAAAAGACTGGAAATGACGAAAAACAACTAAAAAATGATGAAGAATGACAAAAACACCCAATATGACAAAAACAACCAAGATAACAAACAAAGCAAGAATAGTGCAAAATGCATCAACAACATGAGAAAAAATAATAAAAAAATTACTAAAATAGTAAAATCCTCCCCCCTCATGAGGGTCCATCGAAAGCAAGCGAGGTATTCTACTCTACACTCAAAATTTCAAAATTTCAATCAAATTTTGATGATGGAGTAAGGTTATTCGATAGTAACAATTTTGAGTCAAAACTGATATCAAAATTTCAAAAACTCATCCCAGGTTTAAAATTCAGCTACAGATTTTCAAAATTTTCTCACTTATGGATAGTAATTAATTTCTCAATACTCAATTTTATCCTGGTCTTTATAATCAAAATCGAAATTGTATTTGTTTTTTTCGGATTATGTTTCCAGTTTAGGATTCTTGATTATCGGTTCGAATCATCTTTAAAAATTGAAATGAAAAGCTGTGTTTCGTCGTTTGAATTTGGTTTCACATTTCCTTCAAAATTTGATTCACGACTGAAAACCAAAACATCCTAATTATTATAATGCATTCATGATTGAGGGCTCCGAAACTGATTTCAATCCTTGGCTTATATTTCAGATTCCGTTTTTATGTACATTTCAGAAAACGTATTAAAAAATGCCATTTGTTTTGGCAATATTTGCAAGAACCAAATTTCAAACAAAAATCTTTAACTAGGATCGAGTTTGCATAAACACGATTTGTACTGCAAATCTTTGAAAATTGGACTTATATTTAGAATATTTTTTTCAAAATTTAAGGCTTTCTTACAAAAACTGGCTGTAAGTTCAAATCAAATAAGCAAAATTAAGCTAGCCAATTACTCGGATTTTCCCGGACTTGCTCGAATATTTTGTTGAATAAAAAACCTGATTTTGTCCGGATTCATTCACATTTTATTTGAAAATAAAAAGAAAATCATCGGCATCAATATAATTTTACATTTGGTCGTCAAAAAATGAAATTTTGCAAGCTAGATTTGTTAAAATAACCATAAACGATTTTTTGGGAAATTGTAATACAATTCAAAATCTGGTTGTGTTTTTCGGCTCAAAAAAGTTATTCAAATTTTTTGTTGTTGATTTTTGTTGTTGGGTTTTTGTTAAAGTTTCCCGAATATGGACCGGATTTTTGTTTGAAAATTCGGAAATAGAATGTCCGAATTTTGCCAGAGTTCAAATAAAATAACCCGGATTTGCCCGGCCCGGATACGTGTAGGAGAAACTACATTTGTTAATTTTGATAGATTTTAAGAATTTTAATAAAAGAGAACGTTAATAAATTCTCTAACACAGGATTGATATTTTAATATTTCAAGCTATGAATATTTTATCGCCGAAATGAAATATTGGGTCCTGTAAAAATAAAAGGGTAGAAACTATATTTTTCTTATCAAAAATTTAGATTTTCAGGCTTCCAAGAAGTAAATTTAAAATTTTAACTGAATGCATGTGAAAATAAAAAAAACTATACCTTTGAATTTGGGAAAATTATTTGAAAATTAAAACAAAACATGAAGATGGTAAAGAAAAGTCTTTCAACATTTTAAAAGCATTTTTTTCAATTGAAACATCTTACATTTTGAAACTTATGATTAGAATGCAATTGATAACTTAAGGAAACTGCATTTTGTTATAATGACTGAATTGGTTGATATTGGTGTCCTGAACTCGAACATTTTGTCAGATATTATCTATCACCTCTATTTTTGGCGATATGAAATTTATAAGATTAAAAATGAATCAGATTCTAGCGAAATCAATCATTGATAACTGATGAACTAATGAATCTTCATGAAAAAAACTGAGTCTGAATTTATTTATTACACTTTATTCAATTAAGGATTAATATTATGATGATGATTGATGTAAAAAAGTGAAATCCTACAAATTTAAAAAATTTGGGAATATTTTTTTACAAATATTTATGACATTACAAAAGAATGTGAATAAAAAAGGTTTCATTTGTTGAAGCCTGCGAAACGCTGTTTATAAAAATATCTAAAATTCAATTTGGTTCAGGATTTCTTGATTTTTTTTCTTATACTTCTTATTCTTCTTCTTCTTCTTCTTCTTCTTCTTTTTCTTCTTCTTTTCATGTCACTTAAGCCATTTTTAGCACAACTCGGAACTGCTATAGAGCATTTCCTGAGACAGATGGTGGTAGGGTAGCATTCTGTTTTTGTTTTGAAAAATGTAAACAACTACTGGTCGCCATTTTGAACTTGGGAGATTACCACTGTTAAATTATTTCTTCAAAAGATATATTTTTTTCAAATTAACATTACATAACATCAACATTACCTTCAAAGTATGTCATGTCTACAATTTTTAAATTTTAGCTAGTTTAAAAAATTAAGAATTTTGCATAACCATTACTATTGCACCTCCAATTTGGTTTCGTTACTATTCGGCCATTGAACATGCGTAGTGTTGTTGTTATTTTTACCCTACCACCAGATGCCGAAAATTGTAAACATGAGAAATCAGCTGTTCGGTTGACAAGTCGGGAAATGCCTTATATCGGCAAAGATCCTATTCATGGTCCAGTTACTGAGACTATATTGACCAGCGGTATTCGTTTTATACTCACGAGAGTTTAAATTTGTTTATACTCCTTAGAGTTTACAAATTCTTTCTTCTTGTTTCTGTGTGTATTACAACATATGGTTTGTGTCAATTTTTATATCTCACAAATCTCCCTAAGTTGAGGGGGCAGTGGGAATCGAACTCTGATAGTCTGGCTTACTAGAGTATTTCTTTAAAAATTCAACGAAATTGTCTTATTTTACAGAATTGAAAAAGTAAACAAAAAAAAAACTTCTATTTTATTTCATCAGAAGTTAAAATTGTTTGCGAACAAGGGAAGTTAATAACTGATAAAAAAAACCTTTAATTTAGAATTTTTTGTAAAGTTTTAAAGTTTTGTCATAAAAGTGCAGTAATTTTTTGAAGATTTTTACCTATTTTCCAAAGGTATTTCAAAACAAAAACTCTATAGAAATGAAAAAAAAAACATATTTAGATTTACGGCACTCAAATCAACCAAAATACGCTTTTAAATTCTATGCACCTCGAAAAAATGTAAATTTTATGGCCTTGTATAAATTTATCAAAACCCCTTTGAATGTGGATTTAAGCGTTCAGAAGGACAAAAACATTACAAAAAATTGATACTGACATTGGTTTCATCAATCATATTTCATATCAGCATAAAATTCGTTATGACATACACGGTTTTTATACTCTATGTGATAAATAATAAAGTAATGGATACTAGATTTTGAGGTTTTTTTTCAAATTTTATTGACTTAGCTTGTTTGACTACTCATATCCACCATTCAATCATTTAACCCGAAATGCTTCACTAACATTGTTTTGCAAACATTCCAATTCTTTTATTAATTGGAAAAACATATTGTACACATTTCGAGCTCCATGATCGCTGGCGTGGCTAAGTAGAACGAATTCCACATCGACAATGGTTGCTACTCCGTGATTGATCGAGGCCATCAGTTTTGTGCAAGGGCCAAAAGAATGCAGCTTGGGATTAGTAATTCATTCTCAATGCACAAAACTCATGCTCTCCCTTTAAAAATGATCAATAACGACGCCGGCCACGTCCTAGTAGTCAATGAGGGATGAAGGAAGGATTGTTAGTAAGATACTTTTTAGGATCAACCGTAAATCTGTTATTCCAGTTTTCTTCAAAAGCTTGTTTTGAAATATTCTGAAATAATGATAAATCAGTATCAACAGCTATAGAAACCGTCTATACGTCTGCGAATCTATATTCAAGTATCTCAGGAAAGGGTTGTTTTAGTAAGGGAGAGGCCATAGATCAGGAGCCATTTTTGGTAAATGGTGCGATCTTCATTTTACCTACCTAGATATCTCCTTAGGAAAGTCCTATTAACATGCGCAAAGCTATTTTAATTTGCAAGTTCAAAAAAAATTATGAACACTGAAATAATTAGAAAAGCAATTATTCGAATATCCCACAATCTAGCTGTTTCCCTACAGTGATATTTAACACAGGACAGAATATCAAAAAGATTTCTGAAAAGAATTAACAAATACACACCAAAGCAAAACATGGTATGAAAAATAAAAAGTTGCAGATGATGCAATTTGGAAACATGTAAGAAAGGTTTGCAGGAAGTTTTTCAATTGAAAAACTTTGCGATTCGTTGCCAATATCTGCCTCATATTTTGTTTTGATGTTTAAAACTATTCAGTGCTTTATTATTTCAGCTTTCATTATAGCCTTTCTATAAAGATTAATTTAAATATTCTTTTCTTGTCGTAAATTTCTTATTTCTGTCAGTTAGATATTACATTGACAGATTATAAAAAACAAAAGTTAGATTTGGTTGTAATGGATTAAAAATTTTAATTTAAATAGATCATTAGGAAAAAAAGTCATATCTCCATATTGTAACATTTTAAAATTTTTTGCACAATCATTGTCACTGAATATATGAATATTGTATGTGGAAACAAAGTCGAATTTCTTTAAACATTTTGTTCAATCTTCAAAAAAATCACTCAAAAATAAAAAATCAAAGAACATTTTTAATAAAAATTAAAGTATCGCTAGAATCGAATTTTTAATAATCGATTTAAAGTGATTGCATACTTCGAATGAAGATCTGCCAATAAAAGATTTTAGACCAATTTTAGAAAGAGTGACTAAATTCCAACATTGTGGAACACAATTTTTTCCTTATATTCTTAAATTTTCGAGAAAGGAATGCGATACTAATCTGCAAGAACATAAAAAATAAATTTAAGAAAAACTATGGAAAACAGAAATACTTATCTTTAAAATGATTCTTCCCAGTCCCGGCGAAATATTGTTCAGGATCGGTCCGGAGGGCGTAGTACCAGCCCCTCCTTTTCAAGCACAATCAGTCCAGCAAAAAGCATTGCAACACTAAAAACTTTGCTGAATCGGGAATCGGGAAACCCAACAAGTGGGAATACCCTGTAATCCGTGTTGATATCACAACTCTCACTCACTACTGCACTTTGAGTTTAATAAAATATCAAAACGTTTAATTTTTCAATTTTTTGACACGAGATAAAATTGTTTGCTTCTTATCATATGACTAGCAAATTGTTGATGGGTAAAATTAATCTTCGATGAATGAATTTGGAAGTCTAAATGTTTGGTTTCAATTCTGAACTTGTTTAGTACCATTTCTTAAAAAAGCCATTTTGATGTCGAGGTTAGGTTTTTTGTGTGTTAAGCTTTGAGTTTCTATACAAAAATTTTATTGAATTGTGATTCAAAATTTCCAATTCAAAAATTTCAATTCAAAATTAGTTCCCGAACGTAATAAAGCGTTGTGAAATGAATTAAATGAAGGCTAGGTTCAAAACCGGAGGCGAACCATTTTTCTGACTTATTTGTTAACACTTATTTTTAAAAACCTATTGAGAAAAAGTTATTTCCCGTGACTACGATAAATTCATTTCTTGAACTAAAAATTGTACTCAAGAAAAATCTGTGTGATTCGGTTTTTGAGATCAAAAAACGAACAGAAACGAAAAAACAGCGTCGAAGGTTTACGTAAAAGTTATTTATATCAAATCAGCTTGATAAAAAATGGTTTCCAATTACCCATTGTGAAAACACTCAGAGAGTGTTTGGAATACACATTATGTGTAAAATAAGGGAAAATCTGGGCATTTGATTTCAAATGGTCGACTAAAATCCTTGCAATATCCGGGCAGATTTGGTCAAAACCTGGAAATTATTCATCAAAAATAAAAAAAAAAGAAGAAAAAAAATGTTCACCAAAATTTATTAACAGATTTGAAATCGTATTTTAAGCTTTCAAAAAACCTTTCATGATTATTTTCATAAAACTTGCTCAGAAAATTTCGGTTCGGACGCATAAATAAAAAAAAATAACACAATTTGTTTATGACAGTGTGATTTGAGAATGAAAATGAGAATAAACCCGGGCAAAATCCGGGCTTTTCCAATGAAATCCGGCAACCGGGCCGGACCAGACTTTTTCCAAAATTTATATTAAATATCCGGGCAAACCCTGATAAAAGCGGGCAATCTGGCAACCTTAGTGTAAAAGCTGTTGTTGCAGAAAGATGCAGTTTTTGATAATTGTCGATTGACATTTTGGAAAAATATAACATGAAAAAGTTATGTATATATGTTATGAATAAGTATTTTCACGAATAGACCTGAGACAGATTGTGGTAGGGTAGCTCTTTGTTGTTGTTTTGAAAAGACATACATCGTCTTAGCCGATTTAGGCTCTACAGACTGAATAATTGACGTGGACAACATTTAACACCCAGTACCGAGATGGGAATCGAACCCATGCCATCAGTGGACCAGCGATTACCGTCTTACCACGCTAACCACTCGACAACCGAGACGTACAAAAAAAGGTGAAAAAGGTAAACATCAGCTGGTTCACTGAATGTTCACTGAAGAAGGTAGTAAGTTGCTATCGAAATACTGGTATCTGAACTTATCATTTACCAGCTGGTTGTCATTTTGATCTTTGATGATAAGCACTGTTCAATACTTTATTTTAAAAACTTCTTCAATTAAAATCATTAACATACCTTCATGTCTTAACTTGTTATGAATTTACAATTATTCAAATAAAGAATTTATATTCTTGCGAAACCACTACAATTGCATTGCCAATTTTATTTCGTTACTATCTGTTCGTTCAACATGTGTAATGTTGTTGTTATGTTTACCCTACAACGATATGCCGAGAAAATGTTAACATGGGAAATCAGTTGTTCGTTTGACAAATGGGAAAATGCCTTATACGTTAACTTTAATTGTTGAAAAGATATTTAAATTAAGTTCTTTTTTGTTTCGATTATAGTCGTTTTACCATATTTATGGCATTCGCGACTTTATCAACGTTGCAGTTGGCGGATCGTAATTGAAAAACTTATCCGGTACAACTGTGTTGGATGTTTACTCTTGGGCTCGAACTCGCAGACATCGGCTCAGGAGATAACAGACTTGCCAACTGAGCTATATCACAAGCCCTCTATTCAAATTAAGGAAGAATTCAAGCCCGTTTAAAAAACAGCTGAAATTAAATATTGAGCGAGTCGTGAGGACAGCTTGAAATTGGAAGGCGTGTTGAGAGGACAGCCTGAACATATTAACGCGGTTTTCATGCGAGTCGAGAGGACATCTTGATATTGAAAGGCAAGTTGAGAGGACAGCCTGAACGTTTTGATTACAATTTCTAGCGAGTTGAGAGGACAGCTTTAAATTGGATGGCAATTTGGGAGGACCGCCCGTGCATATTGACGTGAATTTCAAACGAGTTGAGATGACAGCTTGAAATTGAAAGGCGAGTTTAGAGGACAGCCTGAGCGTTTTTATTACAATTTCAAACGAGATGAGAGGACAGGTTTAAATTGGATGACGAGTTGGAAGGACCGCCAGTGCATATGGACGCGAATTTCAAGCGAGTTGAGAAGACAGCCATTCTTAGCTGGTCAATTGAAACATACATACATATTTAAGGACAATTTCTTAGTGATACAGAAGGACACACGTTATGGATTATATGAAACAGCCAAATTAATCTTTCCCCGATTTTTAAAAGTAAGCAACAGCTGAGAAACCCTCCATTGAAAAATCAATCTCATACAATTGGGAACAATTGGAGAAGTTTTCCATTTTTTATGTTAGTTGGCATGCTGGTAAAACGAAATTAAATTTGAGCTGAACAAAAGCTGAACACTTAGAATTCAATATTTTCAAAATCTGCACCGGACGTTAAAAAATATGAGAATTGAAATATCACATTGAGCATTCAGAACAAACTTATCGCAAATGCAGTAGATACATATTCCTAAAGAAAACACACTTTGTCATCTCAATCCATTAACAAATTTACAGATTCACGAGGCAGGTACACGGGATCGATCCCGGTAATCGACAATTTGTTCAGGGTGTGCTCCCTTATGAGTGAGTGAGTCGTTCGTCCGAAAAGACAAAAAGGTCGTAGACCCTTCCGCAACCTTCCCTCCTTAATCTGAAATCTGCTCTTCATCCCGTACTCCTCCATTCGTCAGAATGGGGGGACGTCTCATGGGTGGGAATTAATTTGTGATTATCGATGGCGAAGTTGGTCTGATGATGGAGCTCATCAACGCAAACAACTACCAACAGTGCTTTTTTTTCTCTCTACCAGCTAAGCGTTTCGCGTTGTCGTCGGTCGGGCTTTTGGGTCATCATCGCCACCCTCTCCTGATGGCAAATAAGATGGATAAGTAGAGGAAGAAGAGCCTCTGAAGACACACTTCTGAACTCTGGCCACTTGAATGAATTCCCAATAAGAGAGGTGTTTCGAGATGCCACTCCCTTTCGTCAGGGTGTCTTGTTTTCGGGAGATTCTCCTCCGTTCGATGCCTTCGGAAGATAAAATAGGATTTGCACACTTTTAATTTCTACTTATGCCACTTAGGGCGTTCCATAGCATAGCATGGCATAGCGCAACAATGAAAGGGGTTTTTTTTTTTTACAAAAGTCTCAAATTTATGGAATAAGCACAGGCCATGTTCAGTTAATAGAGCCGTAAATTTTCAAATCAAATTCAAATCAAATTCACTTTAAAAAAAAATCCAAATAACTTAAAATTTTCAAAATTTTATCAAAGTAATATTTTGAATAACTGGATTCAATCTCGGACTCTTGCCCAACCACCCGATCATTCACTTTCCCAAGGCGATAAATAAAAACTGACAATCGGTTGACTTTACAGAAGGCAGTTTTAATGAATTTTTCCTCTTCTCATCGGCAAATTTATGCGTCAGGCGCAGGAGCGTTTTGTATTTATGCTATAAAAGATGTGCGATGACGAACTTTGTTTTGGATTTCTTCATCTCCAAATGAACCTCTTCCAGACATACCTATCTACCCTTGTGGTATTTGAGGGAAGGTGATTTGTTTGTCGTGAATGTTAATGAATCTCGTTAGCGATTCTGGCGATGAATATTGATGGCATGTTTAGTGGGAAAAATCTGGAGGTCACATTCTTTGCCGATTGGGGTGAAGCCGTAATATCGAAAATTCAATCGGAAAAAAATATTGCATGAGGTGCCGTTTAAAAGGCGGGGTGAATGATCTACCTGATTTCGGTATTCTCAATCGAATATTGAAGAGGTTTATCTTGAATTGAGCCCTATGTAATATCCGTTTTGTCATTAACAAACTTCCTCTCAAATGTTATCTGGAACTCTGGAAATCTGGAACTATTTACTGTTACGTATTATTGTTTTCAAATAAAACTTTCTTTCAATGAGCATATTAAACTGAAATTTGCATAAAATATTCTTGGAAATGGTTTGTTTTCAGACAAAAATTACCTTGATCGCGATTTTATTTACCATGAATAACTTCCCCGATCGATTTAGCGTCATTTCAGAGCTGTGTTGAATTAGTTTTTGATGCGATCGTTGGCAACCTCAATTCGCCAAATTAATGGATTCTTTTGTTGCGATGACACTAAGTCTTATTTATGTGCCGAAAATCTCCCCCCGAAAGCCAGCTAATTCCACGAACGATCTGTTTTTTCGGCACCTACGGGAGCCTCATGCCTGAATCCCCCCGGTAATGAATTCTCACTAAACAGCCGCAATATTTTGACATCGCTTGTCACTCCTAAATTTGGCTTTATTCTCACACCACACACAATTTTCCAGCAAATTTCATAAGTCATACCCCCAGCCGGGAACTTATTAGGGAAGTGTGGGGAATTTAGCAGCAGAACCGGGACTAATCCTCTTCCGCTGGCTGGAGAATCGTTCGGCTGATCGAATTTGACGGGTCAGTTAATGTTTTACTTTTTCGTTTTGCAAAGTTTAGCCCGAGAGGTGTCAATTCGGAAGGCAGCACGAGCCTCATGATTCTTGGTCCAACGTTCAACCTCGATTTTTTAGGGAAGCTGCGAAACAAACGGAGGGTAAAATATATTTCGAACAAATCGCTGCGGGTGGGAGAAGAGCGTTCTTGTATTCAATTTTTCCCATCTCCCGAAGTTAGTAATCGGACAAAATTAACAGTCGCTTTTAATTTTCGATAATTGCTTCTGTGGGTTCCTTGAAGTGATTGCGACTACAACGGTGAAAACATACGGAATGAAAATCGATTCCCCTTTTGAGCGAGGCAACCTTTCAGAAAGAACAGAGTTTTGGAAGATTTATTTCGTTGTTGTTGTTTCGGTTATAGTCGATTTACCATCTATCGACTTTCGCGGCTTTATATCAAGGTTGCAGTTGGCAGACAGTCATTGAAAAACTTAAACGATACAACTAGCGATGTTTACTCTTGGGCTCGAACTCGCGGACATCAGCTCAGGAGGCTACAGAATTGCCAACTGAGCTATATCACAAACCCAAGATTTATTTCGATTATTTTGCAGCCTGCACTATTTGGGTATTGCTTGGGTCCTTTAATTCTACATGCATTGTCAAGCTCTGAGGCAGCTGACACGCAGATATTTAATATCCTAAGTCTACCAGCAAAACAGTTGGTCTGATATTTTTCTACTCTGCTCTCCAAGACTTCATTGTATCGCAGTGCACCACGAAGAAGACATCTGTGATGGATTTGCAGGTTTCCGAGTGGTAGATGCTGGTATGACCTAAAGGGTGATACGGTCAAAATTTGGTCAAGGGTAAAATCAAATTCAATTTCTTTTTCAAGTTTAATTAGTATAAAATTCAGGAACAATACTCAGTTAGGCTTCCGCTTCTCCAAATCCGAATTGCTAGGCCTTACGCTTAACCCCTGCCATCAGATTTTGTACAGCCACCTTGTCCACCTTCTTCGCCGCAGAAAGCCAGTTTGCCTTTAGGCTCCGCTTGACAATAGCCCAGTATTTCTCAATTGGGCGGAGCTCTGGCGTGTTGGGAGGGTTCTTGTCCTTGGAAACCACCTGCACGTTGTTGGCGGCGTCCCACTCCATGGCCTTTTACCGTAATGGCAAGATGCCAAATCCGGCCAAAACAGTACGGAACAACCGTGTTTCTTCAGGAAAGGCAGCAGACGTTTATTCAAACACTCTTTCACGTAAATTTCTTGGTTGACAGTCCCGGAAGCTATGAAAATGCTGCTTTTCAAGCCACAGGTACAGATGGCTCGCCAAACCAGATATTTCTTCGCGAACTTTGACAGTTTCATGTGCTAGAAAATATCTGCTACCTTTTCCCTCCCTTTTTCCGTATCAAACTCCGGTCCCGGAAGCTGCTTGTAGTCGGCTTTGACGTAGGTTTCGTCGTCCATTACCATGCAGTCAAACTTCGTCAGCATCGTCGTGTACAGCCTCCGGTATTGCGCTTTGGCCGTCGTATTTTGTTTATCATCGCAATTTGGAGTCACCACCTTCTTGTAAGTCGATAGTCCGGCTCGTGTTTTGGCTCGATGCACGGTTGTAGACGATACACCCAGCGGTTAGGAGTTAAGGAGGTTAGGGTTTCGCTTGAAACTACCGGCAACTCTCTTTGCCGTCTCAGCGGCTTCCGGTTTTCGATTTCCCCCCGATCCAGACTTCCTGGCTGCAGGGATGTTATACTCCTCAAAACAGCACAATGTGTTCTGGAAACACAATGTGAACGCAAGGTTTCTATAACTGCGCGCACGGCTATAGAATTTTTACTGCTCGCTCTCTTACTGCGCGCCGATAATTTAATTTTCTGAGAGGTTTCTCACAATGATGAAAAACACAATGAGCTGATCTACTCTGCTCAATGTGCTGCTCAATGAGAACTCTGGCTTCAGAAATTTGCCAAGCACTCTTCTTCGTTTTATTTTTCCTTCTCATCGAAAGAAAATAAAAACGATCATCGTTCATCCAGTCCGGCACGAAGACGCACCGACTGCTTGCAAGGAAGAAAATAACTCATAAACAAGCAACAGCAACAACACAAACAAAATTCGGTCGGGCTCGGCCTGCCGGCCAAGGCGTGTAAAGCTTCAGGTGTGTTCTTATACCAATGCACGGAATCGTCCATCTTGTGACAGGCAATCGTAATCGTAGGCATGGTAGGCGAACAATTCGCTGTCAAAAAGCGCTCCGTCTCCACCCCCACCAATGAGAAACTTTTGGTACCCCTTGCCTACTTTTCCTCAATATGCATCCACCCGTAGCTGGAGGCACTCTGCTGCCGGCTGCCGAGCAGCGATGCCACGAAAATTTGTGTATTTAATTCTGTTACATTGGGATTCGTATCAGACTCATTTATCATAAAGATTTTTTCTGAGGCAACGGTGTTCGGCACATGGCAGGCCGAGCCCGCCCGAATTTCGGTTGTGTTGTTGCTGTTGCTTGTTTACTGGGAAAGGGTTCGTTTGTTGAATTCAGCGTTGTGATGGTACACATTGTGCAGCTCAGTGAGCTGAGGGCAACCGCTGCGTAGCTCAGTGATTTGCTTCGATGTGACACATTGATGGGCAGATTGCTCAGGCAGTGTTTGGTTTTGCTCTCTCAATGTGCTATGAAAAAAATGCACATTGTGCTCATTGTGTGAGCGAATGACACCCCTGCCTGGCTGTCGACAAACGTTCCCCAACACTTTAATTACATTTGTAACGGTTGATTTGGCAACTTTTAGCGATTTTGCCAGCTTTGCGTGCGAGTAGCTCGGATTTTCGCGATGCGCGTCAAAATTTTGATACGCTGCTCTTCTTTCTTGGACGGCATTTTGACAACTGCAGAGTGAATTCCAAAATCAAAATAGGAGCAACATTCTACACACACACACACACCTTCAAAATGAAGGGTTGTTGAGGTTTTTTAAATGCAAAATTGAAAGAAATACGTCAAGTTGATATTGACCAAACTTTGACCGTATCACCCTTTATGTTTCCTAAAGAAACTACTCATATTTGGCCATAAAAATATAGAATTCGATTTTTTCAGTATTATGAAGACTTATTTCTAACGTTACATTTCAAAAGGGCGAAACTACCAAATGTAAACAAATCGAGTTAACGGTCATTCCGGATATACGCGGGGTTGCACTTTACCAAATAAACGCGGATTGATCTTAAAATTACTCGAAACTTTCAAAAAAAAAAAATCAATTGGATAAAACTGCCTGTAGAAGTATTTGCGTTGGAACGTGAAGTTACGCCTATACAAAATGGAGTTAATTTTTCTATTCGTGTAGGGCCAATAGGCGTAACTGAGTTGACCGTGTGTGACAAAACGGCCTAATTAGTTTTCGCGTGTAGGATCAAACGGCGAAACTTCAAAACCAAAACAAAAACGGCCGATCCATTGGGCGAAACTTGCAGGCGTAGCTGGAATCGAAAACAAAAAAGGTGAAACTTGAAAATCTCTGAAATTTAATGAAAAAGTTAAAGGTCTTGATAACCAACGATAAATATATTTTTTGATTTTGTTGAACAAAAAGGGGTCGTTTTTTAAAAAAATAGGATTTCATTAGATGTTCCGATATTTCAAACGTGTTTTTCTTGTTTCGAGCTAACTGCGAGTTTCGCCCTTATGAAAGGTTTCGCTAGATTTTCTCCATGAATACCGCAGAATCTGATAAATCTACACTTGATATTGCATTCAATTGCTTTTTTAATATTCTGGCATTATGGACCATGCAAGATCTAAGCTGCGAAGAGTTTAACTAAAAAGTAAAACATACAAATTAAAATATCTGTGATGCAAAAAAGTAAAAACAAATCATTTCTGCTAAATTATCTATTTCAATAAACGATTTATTAGGATTAGATATTATTCTTACAATTTTTAAATTTCAGAGACTTGAAATGGTTTATATAAACTGATTGATTCTACATGATTCATTTTCGTGTTCACTCCAACGCACTATGGGCTTTGAGGCGGCAAAAGTGAAAAACTGAACTTTATCGGAACGCTTTTTGATTTTTACTAGATAATCTATTTATCTATTTTATACATATAAAAATTAATTTCTGTCTGTCTGTTCCCTATAGACTCGAAAACTACTGAACCGATTTGCGTGCAACTCGGCTGGAAAAGTTCCTATAATAGTTTGGAACCCCTCCCTCTTCTTGGAAGGGGGCAAACAAAAGGCAAATGTTTGTATAACTCGAGAACCGATCAAGCAAATGGTAATTCTCGTTCTTTCCATTAGGGAAACCATTATTACATTTTTTTTTACACTTTTTTACACACTTACTCGAAATCGAATCTAGCAAATGAAACCAAAATTGGCATGGGATGGTATTAGGGTACGAGAAATGTTCTAATGAATATTTGGCATCCATCCCTCCTTCCAATGGGGGAGCTATGATGGGCGGAGGGTGATATATCTTGAGAATCGAACAACAAATGAGATCAAATTTGTCATGGGAAAATATTTGGATACGAGGTATGTTTCAAAGATTGTTATATGTACACCCTTTCGTCTAGCAGGGTGGAGAGGGGAGGTTAGGAGGAGGTTCCATATAATTTTGTTGTATCGCTCAAGAACTTATTAACCAATGGGACCAAATTTAATATGAAAGAGTCTTTGGGTGCGAAGAAAGTGGGTATTATTAAAAACGTCTACCTCTTCGGAATGGATCGAGTGGATTGGAAAGGGAAAGAGGGGGAGAGTCTCCTATACAGCTTTTCGGCATAAGTTATGCACTTATCAACCAAAAGAAACCATCTTTTTTTTTCAAAAGGACACAAACACATACAGGATCTCGATGAAGAATCAATTCCTCGAAGAGATTCCTTTTTCCTAACTCCAAGCGTACATCTTTCGAGGATATGATGGCTAGCATCTTACAAATGCTAAAATCACCAACCCACAGAAAGTGTATTATGTATGGTGTGACCGGGATTCGATCTCATGCCCACTGGCTTAGAAGATTTGAAAACTATCCTCCAAGCCGCGGGCTGCGGTCTTGAATAAGAGAGGTTGTTTGCGTACGAATAATTTTAGACACTCCTTTTTTCAGGGCGAGATTGAAATGGAGACAAGTTTTTTCATATTTTTTTGGCATTACTTGAAAATTCATCAAACAAATGAAGCCAAATGTGGCATGTGACGTTATTTAGAAGCAAATATTGCAATGTTTTTTTATGAAAGTTCGTGAGCCTTCCTCACTTTGGAAGATGGACAGGGTGGGATGGACAATCCATACGAATATAATATACCGTCAACTGGAGCAACGTGCAACAGTTTTCAATTACAATGGCTTCTAAAAACTTTATGTTCTTAATTGATCATACCTGTTATGCATAAAAAGTTTTAAGGTTGGTGGGACATCAAATTGGTGTAGCCTGAAAAATTATTGGTGTCTTCAGTTATTTTTAATTTATTGAAAACATGCGATTTTCATCCTCCTCAGAAATTGGGGTAACTTGCAACAAACTTTGTTTTTTTTTTGAAAAATCTAATGAAAACGTATGAAAATGTATAGTTTTTGATAAATTTGCGATGACTTTAAGAACATTATCTACGCATGAAAACACCATTTGCAGTAATTTTTTATGTGAAAACTTATTTTCACATTTTTTTTTCTGAAAATAAGGGTGCTGCATACATTTAGGGATACTACTAAAAATTGTAAAAGCCGAAATCATAAAAAAATAATGTTTGGATGAAATAAATTTCAATGTTGACAAACGCGTGATGCAAAACAATCATATTCTAGCATATGGAAATGGGATTTACAAGGTGTTTCTTTGATTTGCATTTTGTTGAATTTTACCCCAGACAGGTAACTGAATTATAAAAATATTTATTTAAAAAAAATGAGTGATTGTTTGAAAAATATATTTACATCAACAGTGTTGGTACAGGATAAGAAAACCAGTATAAAGTATAAAGTTTGTAGGTGATATTATTAAGCCAATCTGTCATACTGGGTAAAGTTTTTGAAGGCATCGAAAAATGTTAAAATTTTTACATTTATTGTTCGATTTTTCAAATTTTATTGGAACATCAAAAACTTAAAAAAACAATCTTAGGATGCAAGAAATTATGTCATCATCATTTTGTAATCATAAAAAGATAACTTAATCACATTACATTAAATTAAAAATTGAATCAGTGTGGTTTTATATAAATGTTGCATCTAACCACGCTGTTACATGATGCCCGTATGACGGTACATTTTGTCATAATTAATGAACTCATGAAATTTGGAAAAACACAGTAAAACTTTGAGATCTTGAAAATCAAATTTTAAGATCAACTTTCACTTAATAAGATACCTATTATACCTCCTATACAAAATTAATAAAAATATGACCCAATCGAACAATTTTCGGAAACTATACCCAAAATAATTTGCACGTAGTGGTTACGTGAAAAACTACATAATTTTTATCCAAATGATTTTCACGTAAATCCTATGAAATCAATAAGTTAACGCTTCCCCTATAAGAATTCGTGTTTCATGGGCCTCACCTACAATTTACGTGAATTTTTAGTGATTTCAACACACTCTGCTTATGAAAGCTACGGGGAATGTTTTTAGTATCAGAATGAAATGTAGGTCGATTTGTATTTTTGTTGTTGTTTATAATGCTGAAAATGAAACAAAATTTCTTTGTGGAAAAAACTTTATTTTCATAATACTTAACCCTTGCACTACACTTTCACGCAACACGCAATAGAAACACTTCAATTCCCGAAATTCTGAAAAAAATGGAAAAGTAATCAGTAGTAGAAAATGAAATATCATTTTACCTTGTCCGTTGTTGCGTATGGTGTCCTGTGTTCCGTGTTCTGGAAAGTCGTACCAAAGTACGGTAACCGTTACCAGTTCCGGAAGGATGCTTGCATCTGAATCCATTCCTTGTTATCAAAAGATGGAAACGAAAATCAATTTATAATAATTCAGAATAATCAAAAAGCTAAAGAGACTTACCAAATAGAAAAAGCTTAATCAAATTATGCTTGTCAATGTAGTTCCTCTTCCGGGGACACAAAAATTTTCACAACAGCAAGCTGACGAAACTCTTTTCTAATCAGAATTTACAACCACACGCTTGAGACAAATGCATAACACGGAATAAATTCATCCACTAAGACCTGACGTGAAATTCATATGTGAGTTATGTGGAAGTAAAGTAGCTTTTACTAGGGCATTTTTGATACTCTGTGGTTACTAGGAAACTCACGTGGAATCGATATGATGCAACAAAATCTAAATTTATGTGAAAAATCTTGTAGAAAGAATTTCTAAATTATTTTGGGTGCACTAAATCGATCAACGTGAAACTTGGTGTGTAGCCTTTTTCAAGACCGGGAATGGTTTCTATAACACTTTAAAAGCCAAACAAATCCAAAAAAGGCGGGGTCCCATACAAAATTAACAAAAATTTGACACATTTAGAACAATTTTCGGAAAATGCTCGGACGCTTGAAAATGAGCTAGCATCCCCCTCGCACGTCTTGAGAGCTAGAGAGCTGAAATTTGGCATTGATGCTCATTGGGACCAGGAATGATGAAAAATGTTTTCAGATTATCGGATGACCCCTTTTGAAGAAGGTCGTCCATAAAAATATTGGCGTTCATATACATTGGATTGTATCGAAAATTAGCACATGAGTGTTTGGAAGGACGAAGGAATGCATTCCAGGTATCAAATTCAGGACCAGGGGCGGCTAAAAGGGTTGTCTATATGAAGTGTTCAGTGTTTTTACTATATTGACATTACAATGCATTGGATTGAGATAAAAATTTGCACACAGGAGTTTTCAAGGATGGGCAATTGATTTGAACTATCAAATTTGGGGTCAGGGGTCGACAAAAGGGGTCGCCCATATTAATTTTTCAGTGTTTTCGTGATATATACGTTATAATACATTGGATTTAAGAGAAAATTTGCACACAGGGGTTTTCAGAAACGAACAATTGATTCCAAGCATCAAACTATGTATGTGTAAGAGGTCGTCTAATGGGGTCGTCCATACTAGCTGTTCACTGTTTTTGCTACATTGATGTTGTTTTTCATCGGATTGAGATGAAAAGGGGTCGTCCATATTATCTGTTGACTGTTATCATAGAAATTGGCACATGATGTTGTCAGGAACGCGCAATCGATTTTGGTACAAAGGGTTGGCAAAAGATTTCGTCCATATTAACTGTTCCGTGTTTTTGGGACATTGACGTTGTATTAGGCCTGAAACTAAAACTTGCACATGAATGTTTCAAGAGATGGACAATCGATATCAGGTATTAACTTTTGTGTAAATCGTCGGCAAAAGGGTCGTCCATATAAACTTTTTAGTTGTTTTTTGATGTATTGACGTTATAATGCATTGAATTGTAATGAATATTCGCATACGGAGGTTTTCAGAGACGTGCAATAGATTTCAAATATCAAATTATGTGTAAAAGGTTAACAAAATTTTTTGTCCTTCCATTTTCCAAGCGTCGAGACAAAAACTAATAAAATGGAGTTATACAAAACGGACAATGGATTCCTGGATTAAATCTTAGACGACAGGACAGGGTCGTCCATATTATCTTTTGAATGTTTTTGGAATTATTGTATTGCATCGCATCGGATCGAGGTTAAAAATTCATACAAGGGAGTTTTTCAGAACAGACCATCGATTTCTGTTTTTAAATTTTGTTTCAGACGACAGGAAACGGGGTAGTTAACTTTTAAATGTTTTACAAGAATTTCGTTATTATGCATCCGAACAAGTCAGTACACAGTTATTCTTTCCGACGATCAATCAATTTCTTCCTGTGATTTTGATTTGATAGACAAGAATGGTCGTTTATAAGTACTGATTAGTATTTTATGCAATATTGTCGAGAAAATGTATCCCAATTACCATTTAAAAACATTCTAAATGTTGGAAGCGAAACGAAGCTCTACGGGATCAGCTAGTTTCATATGCTTCGAAATAGGTCGAAACAAGTAGAAGTGGATTGAAACGAATCCTTCTGCAGAACAACGACCTGACTAGTTTCGACCGAAATATTATTGGCCTGTTGAACAACTACCAGTTGACAGAAACCAATAGAAACAAATGTTCACCCACAATAGAACGAAGCTAACATGCAACTCGTCCGAGAGGCCTGAAACTCGGAACTCACCAATAGTCCCCCAGGAAAATAAAGAAAGCACTCGGAATACAGATTAAACTAACTAAGTGACTATCGTTCTTCCAGAATATCGGTATCTTGCTGAAACTGCGGTGAACCCCTTGCACTCATGGTGGATATCTAACGTACATTCAACATAAAAAACCGATAATTTACACCGAATATATGATGTAAGTTTTTCAATCAACTAGTTGGAAGGACAAGTAACCAAACTCGTTTCCTAGTTCGTTATTCATTTTCAAATGCATTTCAATACTTGGCATTCAAAAAAATATATTGTTCAAAGTAAAAAAAAGCTAATTCCAGGAACCAGAACCGAGGTCACCATGCGTGGGTTCGGACACTTTGCCATGTTATTTTTCGCCGTCGTCGTTCATCTCCTTGAACTTCAGCGACGGCAAAGGCAGCAGCAACGAACCTGCTGGGCGTCATTTATCTTGCCCTAAATGAGTGTCATCATTCAGCCCGCCATCAGTTCGCGGCTCCACTGCTGGGTGCAAATTTATTTTATTCAATTTTATCCCACTTTATTTTCGGAGTTTTTATTTTATTGGCGTATGTGAACAATTTATCTGAACGTTTAAGTACAGGCTTGTCACAAGCCGCTTGTGAATTACAATTATTGTTTTCTTATTTTATTATTATTGTAAAAATCATCTTTTGTGTAATCGTTGATGTTATTTGAAAATTTTAATCATCATTTTACCACGAAAAAATATTTAGTAAATTTCAATCTTTTTCCGTTTTGAAATATTTTTTTCAGTCAGCAATAAACTCAGTCATCATTACGTATATTGATTATGACAGAACTTATTTGCCTGATTATGTTGTTGAAACCTCTTGGACGGCACTTGAAGGTTTCTCGGAAAGAAAAAAAAATTGTGCCTCATTCTCACCTTTCATGTTGTGAATTGGAGGGAAGGCGACGACTTTACAGTACCAGTTTCGGTTGGAAAGTATCCATTGGTAGTGAGAACATAGGATTATGACGATGAGCGATCGTGATCGTACTGACAGGTGCGTTTCAATGTTGTTGACTGTTGAAGTAAAAAGGCCTATAGTGTAGTATTCGACTTGAAAAGAGAGCATGATTGTCCGTCCATGGGATTGAGTGGCGGCTCTGGTGAATGTTCTCTTCTGTTCAGTAAAATTATTTCGTCTTTTCGGGCCGAAAATGTCGAATAATAAAAATGGATTACAAACCCAGCGATGGTGAAGTGCGATATTTTTTTTAAAGAAGTCGGTGTGAATGATTGAAGTGTGGGAGGACCAACAGGTTTATTGTTGCAAAAGTATAAATCAGGTTCAAAACTTTTATTTTAGAGAAGGACAAACTTATACAACCGAATGATTCCAATGATTGTTAATTAAAGTAACGAACTTCTATCTCTGGATATATGAAAATTCTTAAACTTAATTTCAAATCATACTGGTGTAAGAAGATTTTGAATTTTTTTTCGAAAGACTTTATTTCTTCGAAGTAACCGTTTGATTTTTATAATTTGGAGAGTATGAACTAATTTTGGGTATATAGTCTGAGATACTGATCATCAATTTAAATGTCATCCAGAAGGAGACATGATACCAGAAAGAAAAAGAAAACTAATTTAAAAAAAGTCAGTTTGATTCTATTCAATTTTGTGTTTAAAAAGCGATTTTTTTTTGAAATTTTGAAGAAAATATTCATCATAGCTTGGAGCAGCTTAAAAAGTTTCAATGGGTTTCTTCGAACTATAGCCTTGAAAATATCCATCCATCCATGAAGCTATCTGTGCTGTTGGACAAGCAGTTGTCAAGAGCTAGATCTAAGAGAAGCTTAGAAACATGAAAAAGTTAGCAAGGACCTATATGTTCGAAACATAATCTTTTTGTTTGGTTCAAAAATTCTTGTTCCACGTGTTTTTAGATCTGAAAAAATTATTGGCAATCAGGTTCAAGAGTTACAATCATTCTAGATTGATTTTTAGAAATAAAAAATAAAAAGATTCTAAATAAGGCCGAAGAGACGAAGATAACATAAACCCTCATATTTAAACCTTATAATTTTTAGAAAAATTAATACAGAGTGAAAAATCATCAACCAAAAAAGGTCCTGAAAGACAAGCTACTTATTTAGCCACTGTGTTCTTGCACTTTTAGAAAAAGTTGTTAATTTTTCTTCCTCATATTGCATAAAGTTTTTTTTTAGAACAAACGTTATTTATGATCATAAAACTAAACTTCTATGAATTTCTAAGCGAAAGAATAATTGGGTTTGGGGGGGTTGAACAAACGAGCAGAAAATGGAGGCTGAGATGGTGTTTAAATTAAATCTATAAGACAAAACTAGAACAAGTTGTTTATTTAGTTATTAGTAAAATATAATAGTACAGTTCGTCTTCAATTTAGTAATGGTATTTCCAAGTCAATTTTGGTAATATATTTAGTACCAAAACTTGGGTATAATATAATAAATTAGTGTATTTTCTTTTCATATGACGTAAATATTGTATGAATTTTTTTTTATTTCGTCAAAAAGCGACTCAAGTTTTATTTGTTTTATTTAAACAACTTAGAGATCAACAGATACGTTTTGACTTTTAGGGAAGAATGACCCTGGATGTTAAACTCCCTTGAAATAAAGGGTTGACATTGTAAAAAGGGTTACGTGAAAAAACGAGGAGGTCAACCAAAAATTTGAACAAATCATCTCAAATGAACAATTTTCTTAAAATTTTTCAAATCAGAAGGACCATTGAATTTATATATTTATTTCTGAGATTTTCTCCTTTAGAGATTATTTATCCAGTTTCTGTTATTTCTAGCAGAACCTAAACCTAAAAAGGTTTTTTTTTAAGTTTTTGATCTAATTCGACGTTCAACTTCGAGTTGATAGTAATTCCTACACATATAGATAATTGACCATACTTAGAGCTATAATATTAGTCTACCGTGTTTTATTAGAACAATTTAATTTTATACATCTTTTACACTTTGGCTCTATACAATTTTTTGAACTTTTCACTGCTGTTTTCTTTTTTTGCTACATTATTTAAAAAATCTTTTTTTTTAATTCAAAATTTACTCATGATATTAAAACGATGTTGTGTGTATCTCTTTTTTTATCAGTTTTGAAATTTCCATTACAAACTATTTTCGTAACCTTATTTATTCTTCTTTTTTTTTTCCTGTTGTGGAGAGAGTCCACTGAGGCGTACAAGTCCAAGGTATACCCGCCTAGCATTTCACTAATGCTAAAACCGCCAGCCTTCATCATCAAAAGTCTGGAAGATTTTGAAAAAATGTCCGGAAAAGTCTGGATGGCGAACTTTATAGGTGTTGGGCCAGATCCCAACATTGCAGATGCTCTTTACTTGATATTACTTGATATTTGATATATACTGCTTTCCATTTTTAGGGATGTGGGAAAATGTGATACAAATGAACGAATGTTTTCAAGTAAAAGTTAACTGAAAAAAAATCAATATTTTTCTACGAATTTTAACTTTGATTTGGGGACTTACCCAATCATTTTCGGCTGATATGCAAAAACCATGTTAAATTTCTATATAAAGATTTTAAATAAATTTTTGTTATTGTTACGGTTTAGTTTTTTTTACCTAGCAAATCCAAAATTTTGACTGAACCGTTGGTTCAAAAGGTTGCTCACCCCTGGCATAGAACCTAGTTCGCCGATACTACCACAATAGGCATGAACATTATCTTTGAAATGAAATCAGAAGATTTGAAATATGCCCTAAGACGGCTAAGATATGAACGATCAAAATTTGCATGTTTTTCAGCGGGTGATCTCACACTTTTGGCCAGCAGTGTACTGAATAATCATCATACATTCTATACATGTTCAATACCTATTGTGGTAGTATCGGCAAACTAGGTTCTATACCAGGGCTGAGCAACCTCTTGAACCAACGGGTCAGTTTGAATTCAAAATTTTGGATTTGCTAGGTAAAAAAAAACTAAACCGTAACAATAACAAATATTTATTTAAAATCTTTAAAAAGAAATGGAACATGGTTTTTGCATATCAGCCGAAAATGATTGAGTACGTCCCCAAATCAAAGTTAAATTTCGTAGGAAAACTTTTTTTTTTAATTAACTTTTACTCGCAAACATTCGTTCTTCCAAACAAAGACATCATTTGTATCACATTTTCCCACATCCCTAAAAACGGAAATTTTTCAAGATTTTTCTACCATGCACAAAACATTTAACTTGTTTCCATATTAAAATCTTTTTTTCTTTCAACCGAGACGTTAGCTACTCATTACTTTCATTCAAAAGTCGTCTGTAGCTATGTATTCATATAACAACAATTACTAAAAAAGAGAGAGATATTTTTTATTTTTGTGGTTCAAATTCACTGATCAAAATTTTGGTTTTCTGTATTTATTTCTAAATAATCTTTCCCTAGTTAAAAATTTGCCCTCGAAAGCGTGATTTTCCTGCAATTGGGGTGATTTTTTTTAAATGTAACATGTTGATCAAATTTTCTGATATCCTGAAAATAACAAAAAATTTACAGATTCCCAAGCAAATTTTTATCAAAGAAGATTTCAAATTCTTTATTGTTAATTTTTTTTAAAACATTTATAGACAGATTTTATAACTTTAATTTAAGTGCTACTGAGATAAGATTTCTAACGCTTTTTCAAGAAAATATCTTAACGTTGTTTATATGAATTGTTATTAACCAAGTGAAAAGACTGAATTGGTCAACGTTTGGTATAACATAAAAGAAAATTTTCACAGATTTTTTGGATCAAATACAAAATAATTAAATGGGTTATGTCAAGAACATAGATTTTTTTTAGCAATGCTTAGTTAAAATTAAATTATCAACGAAACTAGCGTTTTTGTCAAATTTGTCAAAAAAATTATATTTTCAAAAAATGTATGCTGAGTTATTTTATAATACAACTTTATCTTTGACATAAATATATCAAAATCACCATGATATGCTTAGTTATATTCTTTCGATTTTGCCATAAGTTATTGATTTTGATTTTAAAAGCGATCAATACAAATAAGGAAAATTTTATTTTAAATTAGAAAAAGAATCCAACATTACGTTTCTGACAATGCACTTTAATGCATTTATCCCTTAGAAAAACACATTGGATGTTATTATTTCTGGAAAAAGTCACCAATCTGAATGATTGTGGGATAAATCCAAACAAAAACAAGTGAAGTACATATCAAGTCATCGCCATATCAACTATTTCTAGTTTATAGTTTGGAACTTTATGATAACTAACGATCTATCGCAGGAAAAATTCGAGAAAATAAATCAATTCAGAAATGGGGTCTCGAGGGCAGCGGCTTGCTCATCCCTGTTATATGCTTAACTCTTTGCTTTACATCTATCTGCTTAGCATTCCTCACGTTTCAATTACTATTTTGATGTATTTCCGGTTATTTTACTACGAAAAATTTTTTTTGTAAAAAAATATATCCAAACTCAAAAGTCTGGAAATGTCTGGAAAAAAATTTAAAAGTCTGGGAGTCTGGAACCCTAAAAAAGTCTTATGAAAGTCCAAAAAGTATGATGCAAAATGATGAAACATAGATTTGAGGCTGAGTTTGAATCCAAAAAGCAGGTTGGAATTCAAAAATACTAATTTAATAGTCAAACAATATTTCTCTAGTTTTAAGTCATAGATGGCAGCACTATCTTGCCATTTAACCAAATTTATGCCCATTTTCTAATATCCGGGATTAATTGGGGAGTGCTGGAGGATTTTGGTCAAGAAATAAATACATGTACCGTGTGAACGTTTTGGAAATTCTAAAAACACTAAATCCAAAAAATAAGAATAGCATCAAGGTCACTAAAAGTGAATTTTTTGGACCGATTATCAGAATAAAGTTGTACTTTGCGATGGAGCTTGATGGACCAGACGACTAGCAGTATTATTGGTATGATTTGCAATTGAATCGGAAGTTGAGATGCGCAGGAATTTTAACGGTTGTACATTTTTGTACTGGTGATTCTTTTGCAAATCCGGAAAAGCTTTCTGCAGCGTGAGCTTCAACAAAACTGTGATCGGAAAAATACCTCAAAATAATGAATATGGGCCTAAATAAACCTAGAAAATCATTATTGAGACTAAATTTGGTTTTAACTGCAAGATAGTGCTGCCATCTACGACTTGAAACCAGAAAAAGTGTGGTTGACTGAGCAAAATCAAAGTTTTTTATTTCCAACCTATTTTTTCCTGATTCAACCTATTTTTTCCTAATTCCGAATGTTTGTTTCATCATTTCACGTCATTTTAATGAAGAAACTAAGTAGTTTGATAAAGAATTACATCTCAAATATCAAATTCCTTAACGCTAGAGAAGCATCTCTTAAAACCCCCTTTTAAACCCTTTGAAAACGTTTGGAATTTTGGAAAACTCCTTAAAATGCAGTTATCTATTCAAATAATTCGAAGAAGCATTATGGTTCACTTTTACACGGTAAATTTTTAAAATTAATCTTGTTTTTGTTGAAAAACTCAAGTGGTGCTATTCTTATTTCGCACCCCTTTTTCACATTTTTGGACATCAACGCCAATTGCTACGTCCAAAAAAATTAAACTTATGCTTGATTTATCCGTTAAGTAATTCAGAACAAAATGTAGCAGAAAATTTTCGTTATTTTCAATCATTCATATTTTAACAAGCAAAACACATAGTGGCGCTATTCTTACTTCGCTCACTGTAGGATAAGGTTGCCAGAATTTTTTCCACTCCCATCCGGGCCTAGCAATTCCGGGCATTTTTTCAAAAAAACCTGTCAAAATCCGGGCATGAATTTCATTTTCTCAAATCCAAAAACCAGGCAAAAACCGGGCAAAATTTAGGTGTAATTTACATAAAAGCAAAGAAAAAATGCAAAAAAAATAAAATTAATATTTTATTAATGTAATTGCAGACTTCCAAAAACTTTTTGGAACACTTAAATATTCAAAGGTTTATAAACGTAAATCAGCGAAATTATTTGAAACAACCGTTGAAAATTTCCATACCGTTAATCGATTCTGGTGAAACTTACTCAAAAACTTTGATTTTTTTTGGTTTCTTTGTGAAAATTGTGAAAAAATCCGGGCAATATCCGGACTTTTTTTACGATATCCGGGCAACCGGGCCGGACCGGACTTTATCGAAATTTTGCTTCAAATATCCGGGCAAACCCGGATAAAACCGGGCAATCTGGCAAGCTTACTGTAGGACTATTGGAAACTTCGACCAAGTGGGGTAGAAAGAAGGTGATTCGATCCGTCAAATTTCAGAATCAGTCATGTTGCGTTTGATTACATTTATTCCATAGAATAGCTGAGACCTGTGCTTGCCTATTCATTTTAACGCACTGCTAGTTTGTTAACAATGATAAAGAGCATCATCCTACCTCAGCGCACTCTCCTTATATTCCTAACTGAATGAAAGTTTGGGAAGTAGATAATAACGTTGGAAATGCATTTAAAATTGCTTAAAATAATGAAAATCAGTCTTTTTGTGGGGCAAACCCCTCTGGAGTATATAAAGCATCCTAATAAACAAAAGCCTACGAGTTGTATAGAACTTGAAAAGTTCACACATATACAATTAATCTACACATCTATTCACACTTACCCACATTTTACAAAAACAGCACATATGGTTTTCACTTATTGATTTCTTTCGGTGGGTGAAATAACTTTTCAAATTAACGCAAGGTTTCTAGTTTCTTTTCTTCACCCATCATCAGACGTCTAACAATGTTTACTTTTATTAGAAACATTAAGGGTGTTTAAAAAGATTACATTTTCTGAAAATAACAACACTTCACATGACTTTTTGTTGTTCTGTTATGTTCATCAAACACAAATACCATTTCCCTGATGATGGGGATTATGGTGGATAATGTGACTTCCTAAAGCAACTTCCAATGCATTTTTTTTTATCATTTCTGCTATCCAGATACCCTCTTTTTGTTGACGCTTTCAATCAAAACAAGTTCTGACGAAATTATAAAAAAAGACAAGCTCTTTGAGATGAATTTCTTGTTACACTTTGTGGCAGAGGTGCCCGATTTACTCCACCTGAAGTTGCTGATTTTTCCCCTCGTTAATAAGTTAACGTAAAAACAGGTTTTAACACTAATTGAAGTGAAAATTATTATTGAAAACAGATACTTTTGTAGAAAAGAGGGGTCTCCCTTCGCCCCGGAGGCTTGTTATAACCTTATTCACCCTACAGTTTTGTTAAATTTTGCAAAAAATAAAAATACCTACTTACTGTCTAAAACAAGAGTTTTTAACATATTTGATTGTTGCGAAGCTGGCCTAACGTTCTAGTACCGATATCGTAAACAACCTTTTGAAACATTTCCATCTCAGAAATAGTTCTTTCATCAACGCTGGACAAGGCTGAAATTTTGATAGCAATTTTACGATCATCATCCTACGTTCGCAACCAGTTGTAGGAAAAGATAGTCTTTTGAACCGGTCACCAACCAAATGGCAGTGACAAGCGCTCCAATCATGAAAGACCATCCGTGTTCAACCATGAAATCGTGTCTATTTTTACGCTTATTTTCGCTAAACAAGGTGGGTTTGGTATTGTTGTGTTTTGGAGGGGTGGGTTGAGCTCAGAACAGAACAAAATTGAGGAGGGGGGGATTGATCACTATAAAACGAAACAATTACCCACCAAACGAAATTGAAATTCTGTTCTCTGGTTGTCCCAGGCTCGGCCATCCAGCGAGCGACGAGTTCCGGTCCAGATGGTATTTGGTGCGTTCGTTCTTCTTTAAAGTTCGTCAATTTATTTTGCATAACTCTGCCTAAATAGAGTTCGAAGCTCTCCTCGCTCAGAATGGAGCACCCGATTGTTCTAAAAACACGGCATTTGTCGGGGTCGGTTTCGAGTCACGGTAGAATATTTTAAACGTCAACCAACTCATTTTATAGCAGCGCTGCTGCTCAAATTATGGCATTAGAAGTGTGGGAGTCACCCGGCCGTTCGGCGTTTGGAGGAAATAGTCCACCCACGCTGCTTTCCGCAGGGGGACACCCGCAAGAGAAATGAAGCGAATCAGCTGCCTGCTGATTGCCGACTTCCTGCCCGCACGTTCTCCTTTTCAAAGAACTTTTAAGAACTAACGACGACGACAACGGGCGAGTGATCAAGCGTGACTGACCGTCAAATGAGCTAACCAAGACGATTCGAAGTTTGTTCGTTCTTCTACTTAAAGTAAGTATAATACGGGGGCGCCCCGTGCCACCTCTTTTGGGGTTAAACTTTTTCATCCGCTCTTTCCATACATTAGATGGAAGAAGCTTCTGTTCTGGTTAGGTCTTGCAAAAGTTCTAAGATTCCGTACGTTCGTTCTAGAATGACGTAGGCAAAATTGGAGGAAGGAACCTTTGAATTGTTCCGTCCCGTGCTTTTGACGGCTGAAGGTTACTCGTTGACAGATGACAGAAGTCGATAAGTTAGTTGTGTGTATGTGTAGTCTGATTTGGGAGGCGCGGATTGTCCATAAGTCGTCTCTTGTAGTAATAGGATCGTGTAATTGGATTTGGTGCGGCGGCGGCGACGACGTTGACCTTGAGCGATGTAACCCGTACAATGGGATTGGGTGAGCTTTCCTGAATTACACACAGTCGGAAGGTGTGATCTGAACCATGTAGCTGAATCAGAACTTTAGGAACGAACAATGCGCGCATACCGAAATCTATGACTGCACAATTTTGTTCGATGGGTGTGGCTGCCTCGAAGGTATGAATAATGTTGTTCAAAGAGCTGCGTTCGGCGTTTTAGTTATTCTGTCCGATACAGTTTAGTTTGATGTCACCTGTAAGTACATACAGTATGACCCATAAAAAATGCGAAAATTTTTGGGATGTTTTTGACGATTTTTGAAATTTTTTTCGTGGGTGTATTAGCTCCAAACTTTATCTGTAAGTTGATGGACGTAAACAATGCAGTAGTACAGTACACGCTCCTTTTTTCAAACTCAAAATAAAGTTATTTTGGGTCAAAACAGCACTTTAGTGGCAGCACTCAGCTTTGAGTTCCACTGGACAAACTCAAAACTAAGTTCTGATAGGCATACTTAAAATTAAGTTCGGCAGTCGAACTTGATACAGATTTTCGCATTTTTTTTATGAGTCATACTATATGTTGATTGTTTCAATTCCTCCTACCATGTACTACCTCAATAGAACGATTCCATAGATTTCTCACTCGTACTATCGCGTGTGGTCAACGAAGCGTAAAATTGCTACTTAGCTAATTTGGTTATGCTTCTTCTTTTGGTTTTGTGAATATTTTCCAAATGATTGATGATGTTCAGCTTTGATGGCAGTTTACGGTGATATAATCAAGTGAGTGAGATTCCGAAAAAATGACAAAAATGACAAAAATAACAAAAATGACAAAAATGACAAAAAAGACAAAAATGACAAAAATGACAAAAATGACAAAAATGACAAAAATGACAAAAATGACAAAAATGACAAAAATGACAAAAATGACAAAAATGACAAAAATGACAAAAATGACAAAAATGACAAAAATGACAAAAATGACAAAAATGACAAAAATGACAAAAATGACAAAAATGACAAAAATGACAAAAATGACAAAAATGACAAAAATGACAAAAATGACAAAAATGACAAAAATGACAAAAATGACAAAAATGACAAAAATGACAAAAATGACAAAAATGACAAAAATGACAAAAATGACAAAAATGACAAAAATGACAAAAATGACAAAAATGACAAAAATGACAAAAATGACAAAAATGACAAAAATGACAAAAATGACAAAAATGACAAAAATGACAAAAATGACAAAAATGACAAAAATGACAAAAATGACAAAAATGACAAAAATGACAAAAATGACAAAAATGACAAAAATGACAAAAATGACAAAAATGACAAAATGACAAAAATGACAAAAATGACAAAATTGACAAAAATGACAAAAATGACAAAAATGACAAAAATGACAAAAATGACAAAAATGACAAAAATGACAAAAATGACAAAAATGACAAAAATGACAAAAATGACAAAAATGACAAAAATGACAAAAATGACAAAAATGACAAAAATGACAAAAATGACAAAAATGACAAAAATGACAAAAATGACAAAAAAGACAAAAATGACAAAAATGACAAAAATGACAAAAATGACAAAAATGACAAAAATGACAAAAATGACAAAAATGACAAAAATGACAAAAATGACAAAAATGACAAAAATGACAAAACATTACAAAAAAATGCCAAAATTTTGTCACCTTCCATTCTGGTCATTTTTGTTTCGTATGAAAGGTCGAACGATTTAAGCCATTTAAGAATATTAATTAAAAAACTATTCAAAGCACTCATAAATCATAAGCTCATGAAATGCACGAAATTAGAGAGTCTTAAACTTTTGTCACATAAATCTCTGTTAATTGTCTTTTTTATCTGATCACAGCTTTTTTTCGGAGATACGAGTATCAAATCCAATTCGAGAGTTATTTTTGTTAATTAGTAAAAGAAAACATTTCAAACATTTTAGAATTTATGGTCAATTGCCTGTCACTTCAATAACACCATTAACCGAATATCTACATTTTTTCCTTCCTTTTTCAGATCACTCCAAACACTGAGAGCTTTTGGTAAGTAAACCACACGCATTGCTTCCCTGACCATTCAAATCGGCTTGGTTCCGTGATTTATGAACACCAGGAAATGTTTCCCAAAAGATTGTTTTTATTAAGACATTCAAACCTCCCAAAAACAGACAGCCAAACAACGTTGCAAATGGCACCGTAATTGCCGTCCTGCTGATTCTCTTGGGCCAGCGCGCACCCAAAAATTCAATCCGAAAATGAATGAATACTTCATATACTGCTTTCGTACACCCTGTAGATCTATTCGCGCATGTCCTTATTTGCATCGTCTGTCATGTAACTGACAATTTTCATTATCCCACGCGGGGAGACAGAGAGTAAAAGAAAAAAAAAATACATTCAAAAAAACTAAACTCAACAATCCACGGGGTGATTTATGGCAGCCTGCTCGTGGAGTGTTTGTGATTTTAGCTGCTTTTTTAACTTCACTCTAGGCTGGAACAAAACAAAAACAAAGAAGTGAAATTAAAAACCCTTTCCGTGAATTGAATTCCTTTTGCCTGTTTCTTCAACAGCAGCTCCTCGCAAATTCATTCATATCTTTGTGTCGAATTAGCGATTTCGGTCATCATCGAATGTGGCCGGTTTGGTATCGATGATTAATTAAATAGCAAGCAATGTATCGGTCACAGACATGCGGATAGTATTCGTGGATCGTGTTCGTTCATTCAATTACCTACTACATCTTAAAAGTCAGAGTAGTGAAATTTACCCTTTAGTGTTTATCAATTTCTTCAATAATTCGCAAGAATTTCTTTTGAACTTGTGTTTATTTATAAACTGTTTTAAAATAATTATTAGGGGAAAGTCGGGTTAGACGGACACCCTAAGGTAAAATCGCATTAGAAAACCAGTTATTGCTTTTTTCATCGCAGTCTTTGGTCAGATGAGTAGTTTAGGTTGTTTGCTATCATATTAACCATTGGCATTAGTAAATTTTCTTCATCAAGACTGTTTTATAGCAATCTTAAACATGCTTGCAAATAAAAGTTTTTTAAAACGGTCGGGTAAAACGGACACTGCGTAAAAAAGGTAGATATTGCCGAAAAAAATTCTGTACTAGTACATATTTTTGTGAAATAGTCATTTGAGAATGTTTTTAAACCAAAATGGAACCAACTGGTCCGAATCCGGTTGCGGAACAGTTTGGGTTTCGTAATTCCGTTTTAATAGGGCTGTTTTCACCCGAGTTAAACTTTTAGCTGTTTTTATGGCCTGTTTGAGATAGTGAGTACTTTTTGAAAGACAATTGCACTTGCCAAGGTCTTCTGAAAGCATACGGAGGATCAAATCGATAAACAACTTGAAATATCTGGAAAAAACTTATGTGTCCGTTTTACCCAGCCTTGAAGTGTCCGTCTTACCCGACCTAGCAACTTTTTTTTTCAAGACGTTTGTTGCTCAAGCCCGTTGACCAAAATTCGTTGGTTTTCCTCCAGATGGTCAATGAGAAGCCTAATAAAGATCCGCGAGTTATGGACAATTTTCTGAGTAGAGAAAATTACATCGAATGGTACAGCCTGAAAGTTTTTGTTTGTTTTGTTTACTATTCTGAGACTTTGCTTGCTGTAAATCAACAAAGGGTCTCGAAAGTGTTAATTCACCTAGGAAAACATATTCCCATCATAAGATTATTGAAGCTTATTTACGATTTTCGTTTAGTAGTTTTATATATTTTTCAATAGTGAACCAAGTTACTGTTAACCAAAATTTAAACAGTAGTTTGTTGAAAAACTAAAAAATTGAATCATATTAGTTTTTTTATGATATTTATTTAATCTGATAGGTTAAACGCCATAACTAGACGTCATCGAAATTTAAACATTGTTTCTTTATGTCAAAACATTATGGCACATCTAACACAACATAATTTTTCAAGATTTAGTAGACATTAGAAAGTGTAAAGTTTCAGCTACAAACTCAACCATTTTAAAAAAAGACATACACCGTCTTAGCCAATTTAGGCTTTACAGACTGAATACATGACGTGGACAACTTAAGATTAACATTTAACACCCAGTACCGAGATGGGAATCGAACCCATGCCATCAGTGGACCAGCGATTACCGTCTAACCACGCTAACCACTCGACCACCGAGACGTACATGCTGATACATATGTGGCTGATACAACTAAAATTTAGTAGGTACCTTCTTGGTGTATGGCAAAAATCAGTCAAAATCGCTTAATAAACGTAAGGACATACCAAAGTCTTCCTCTTCTTCTGATTCTAGGTTTAGCAAGACTCGGAACTGATTTTTTGACTAAGGTTTTTTTTTCCAAACTCCAACAAACACTTTGTTTTGTTAATAACTTTTGAATGCATGGATGGAAATTTATAAAATTTTCAGTGAAGCTACCTAGTAATATATTGTATACGGTATATTTGGGGACATTTTTTCAAGTGGTTTTTGAGATAGCGTCCAATACAGAAGCTCATCGACAAATTTTTTTGGGCAGGATGGAGAAAAATGCTGGAAAGTCCCAGTGGGAGACCTAAAAACAGCTGAAAATCAACTATCCGACCAAATCTAATATGGCAAAACGTCCAGGTTGTCCTGAATAATCTAACAGTGAGCTGAAATTTGAATAAAAATGATTATGATTGATTTCATGAATTTAAGGAATGTGAAAGGTTTTATCAAGCATAGTTCGAAAATTTCAAGGAAGTGATAAAAAAGATCAATTATTCTTACTGGTTCGTATAGCTAACTAATAAACAGGCCTGATTCAACTTCTATAAGGTACAGAAGCAGCTCAGGGGTAAAATAAACAAAATACGGTGGTCAAATCGTGCGCAAAATTTTTGGACGCTAGCTGGGAGAAATTTTGAAAAATTTCGTAATATACAATAAAACGAACTCTTTAGCGGTCACCTGGTAGGTTTCGGAATCTAGTATCGGTAGTCGGAAACTTTTCGTTGACAAATCTCGTCTGTATTTTACGGAAACAAACACGGAGAAAAATTTAAAAAAATTGATGTCTAGTGCTTGAAGAGGTTAACGATCCGTGGAAACTGCAAATCACTCAGTATTTCATAACGATAGACACGATGAAAGGCTAAAAATACAAAAAAGACTGCCTCCAAATGCTACCATTTTCTCTACAAAGCACTTCAATGAGTCCCACAAAGATTCATCTCTGTTTTAACCGGATCTGGAATCGTGTCAGTTCGCAAATCAAATACGTTGTTTTTGTGCCGAAGGAAGACAATCGGCTAAATTTGTTATAACTTCGATCAAATAAAATTTTTTGAGTTGTTTTGAAGGTCAAGCTTCAGGAAACAGAACACGTAATAACAAAAAGCCTTGATTTGAAAAAAGGGTGTTTCATAGTATGCATTCCCCAGCAACCAAAAGTTCTGATAACATTCCCCTATCAGGTATGATCAGCTTATTAGAGTATGCTGATTTGCTAATACAACTTCTTATCAGCTGAATTTTTAAGTAGCTAAACGAACTCTAAAGTTGATAAAAAGTTCGCATAAATTGCTAAACAACTACAAACCAGCTTCAAAAAGCACTTTTATAAGCAGCACAAAAAATCGAAAAAAAATTCTCTTCGCTCCTTCAATGCCTTCTCAAGTCCGCTGCTAATTTGATTCATATTTATCAACCATATTTGTTATTAACTGACATCTAAATAACATGTTCTTATCAAGCCTCGAACCCGGGCTCACTGCTGAAAATCGAGCTCCATACTTGCTGCTCTATATGAACATCATGAGTAGGCAACGATTTTACTAGATGTGATGATTTTCTTCAAAACGACTTTCAGGTTCTTAATTTTTACTTTATTCCCATTTTTAAGTTGTTGAAAAGTTCTTCTGGAACTTAATGTGTACTTATTGTCGTTTCCCAAGTAACGATGTGTTCATTTATGCAAACACGTGTTTAAGTTCGAAACAAGTAGAATTAAGCCTTTAAATCTACTTCAAAGTTCCTATATTGCGAAGTTGCTTTTGAACGCCGGTTGGGACTCATAAATAAAAACTTTCAAGTTTACAAAAGAGTACAACAATGATATAGAGCTGTACAAAAAAAAATGTCAACCCTTTGATAGCTACTTCATGTTGAAAAATGAGAAGTACGTAACAAGTAGATTGTTTCTCTTCGTACCAACTTTAAAGTTCCCAAACAGTGGAAAAAGAAACCATAACAGTACTTCAAAGCTATTTTTGAGTTTATGTTGAACTTAACAAAACATGAAGTTCCATGGACCTCGAAATAGCATTTTCAACAGCAAAAATGTTCCACGGAACTTTTGTACAGCTATCTCAAAAACCGCTTGACAGAACATCATAAAAATTTGCGCATGTAAACATTACATTACCAAATAGCATATTCGAATAAAAAGTTTTACACACTGTCAGGAACCATTAGGTATGAGAATATTTAAACTTAATACAGAAATAAAATTTTGTTAGAGTAAATGTTAAGGCTACCCAAGTAACACAGATTAAGCCAACTTGCATTAGAAAGTTGCATTACTATTTATTGAAGTGGTTTAGATAGAGTTCTAAATGCTTTTTAAAAACTCCAGTAAAACATAAACTAAGAAGTTTGTTCCAAGTTTTTTTTGCATGTTTTATAAAGGTAATAAATTAGATAACAGTTCTCGATCAAGATGTCAAAACAGGACGCTCCGGTTAGATTGCACATAGGGTTAGTTGTCCTAATTTTGACCCTTTAAGCGGTGGTTTTCAAATAATCATGTTTTCCTCAAAAATGGACGGTAGGTTTATATCTTTCAGGAAATTTATTTGTAGTTCATGATCTTATCTGTAAATTTCAATGGAAATTTTCAACATTGGTTTCGACGTTATTGAAAGATTTGCAAAAATATGGATGATTAAAATTTCCAACTTTGAACCTTATGTTTCTACTTTGGTACTGAACTGGTACCTGCATTGGACTTAGAACTAAATTCCTGCAAAAAGCCTATGGTTTTCTCAAAAACAAATAAACAAATTCATTGAACAGATAACCTTTATTCAAATATTATCCTAAAAAAGTATTACAGCTTTTTAATGATTAAAAATAGTTAAAATTTCTGTTATGAATGAATCAAACACTTTCACTCTCAGTCTCTTTATCAGCATAACAATAGCTGAAACTTTTTTGTGTTTACTTACTTACATGTACATAAGTAAGTATGTAATTGCGTAGAGCTTACTAAAATATTAGAAACGTTCAAAATTGGTTCTGAGTTAAGCCCCGATTAAAAATTCGCACCTTTGTTGAGTTGTTCATATTGACACAAAGTTTAGGTGAAGTCAGGTCAAAAAATGGAACATCAACGAAGAAAGTCTCCTATTTTGAACCCTCTACAAATTTTCCTGATATTCCATTGATTTTCTTGAACTTTTGGAAAAATAGGTAGTATGGTTTATATTCTTCACATTGAAAGTATTTTTCCTAAAAACTTTGGCCTGGACAGTAAAGAAACGTGATTTTTCCTCATTCACTCTAATTTCTCAAAACGCATCCCACTAATTGAGCTGTATGATTAACTACTGATAACAAGGTACATTTTTAAAAACATCGATAATTTTATCAGAAAGACTTTTTAAGGCAAAAATCGGTATGGTAGTATTCAGAAAGAATAAGAGTCCATTGTGTGTATAGGAGTAGCTTAATCATATGCTAGCAAAATATATTAGGGGAGAACTGTACAAGACGCACCAGCGAGGTAAAATGGCCCATGCCATCTTTTTTCAAAAATCCACTATCCTTTGGCTCCGAATTGTGTTTTGCTTCATTTTTATTGTAGCAAACGAGTTTTTTTTTATCATTTTTTAGATGAAAAGTTCACAAAAACGACTTTAATTCTTACAAACAGAAGGATTCAGGGATTCTGCCTAAAACTTGTTATTTTTTATGATTAACATATAAGGTTTTATGGTAAACCAGTCTGCGCTATCTGATCCAACTGCAGCTTTTCTTTATAACACTCGTATGCACTTTCGAATGACTATTAATATTTTATTATATTTCACTAACTTCCCACAAATTTTAACTAAAATTAATCTTATCAAAATTGGGGCAGAATGCCCGTAAAACCACGTGTTTTAGGCTCAAATTTTGAGTGCTGTTAACCAACTGTCAAAACCAAATGTCAAAACAAAATGTCTTTCTTTTTATTTGCTGACTCCCAAATTACGGTAAGAATGCATAATTATAACAAATTTCGTCCTTGTTTGAGTTAAAAAGGTGCACCAATATTTGACTCGAAAAAATTATCTGCCGCGATGTTTGCCGCGATATCAGTCAAGAAATTGAAGTTCGTTGCCTACCTGAAGGCGTTTAACCTATAAGGATATAAAAAGTGAATTTTGAAAAGCAAAATTTTTGTTAAATTAAGCAATAATAAATGATTTTCATCCTAAGTATGGTTGATTTGCAAAAATACGATGAACATGTAATAAAAAAATTTATGTTTCAATTACTATATTCCGTATAACCATTTTTCCTTTTCTCACCACCCATTCGGTATGGTGCGTTCTGTCCACTAGTTTTGGCGTTCTACCCCGCAGCTTGTTTTCTGGCCGTTTAAGATTTTCACAAAAATTTAACCAAAATCGTGTTTTTAACATATTATTTCTATTTGATAAGATGTAAATGTGATCCCTGAACCGTCGTGAACTTTCAATTTGGTTCATAGATGATGGGTATCGCTGTAAATAGCGATTATGCTGAACTGGTGCGTCTTGTACAGTTTTCCCCTATTTACAATTTTCGGCATTTTAGGACTAAAGTAGGCTCTAGCTCCAAAGTAGGAGCACTCACTCTATTTGAATTGGAATTCTCATTTTTACACACTTTTGATAAGTCATGTATGTTGTGATTAAGTTAAATAATAAAATATAGAAAGATCTTTGAAATACTTCAAATCACCGGAAGTGGTATGAATATCTTTACAATTTGAGTGTTGAGTCAAAGAGCCTAACTAACAGAAGAAAAAAGTTGTTGCTTGACGTCTTCATTAATCCAAGATGGCGGCTTCCGCTTTTTTTTTTCAAAGCTGGAGATTAAATTAAATCTCATGAAACACCCACAATCTGGGTATTGGGCGAAAGGGCTAAACGAGTAGAAATCGAATTTCGTTGTCCGACGCCTTCTTGAAATTCAAGATGGCGGCTTCCGATTAACTTTAAAAATGCTATAAATCACTGGAAATTGCATGAAAACTCCAGAATTAGTGTATTGGGTGAAAGGGCTCAACGAGTATAAGTTAAGTTTCGCTATCTGACATCATTTTAGAATCTTCTCCTTTTAAACCTGCATATTACTGAAAATAGCTTGAATCCCCCATAATATGTGTATAAGTTTAAATCGCTGAATTAGAAAAAAATCACTATCAGACGCCATCTTGAAATCCCTTATTGCAGCTTCCGCTTAACTTCAAAATTCTGTTAATCACTGAAAATCATATGAAACTTCCACAATATGGGTATTGGATGAAAGGGCTACACGTCAAATTTAGCTATTTGACGCCATCTTAAAATCCAAGATGGCAGCTTCCGCTTCACTTAAAAATGCTGTAAATCAATGAAAATCGCATGACATTTTAATGAAATTTTCGACCATTTACAGCATTTTAAAGATCAGTGGAAGTCACCATCTTGGGTGGCGTCAGATGTGGGGGTTTCATGTAAGTTTTAGTCGATTACAGCATTTGAAAATTAATCGGAAGCCACCATTTTGGATTTTAAGGTGACATCAGAAAAAGAAATATGCCTTCTTCTAGTTTAGCCCTTTCACCGGATACCCATATTGTGGGAATTATTTACATGCGATTTTCAGAGATTAACAACATTTTAAAGTTCAGCGGAAACCGTCATCTTGGATTTCAAGTTGGGGTCAGACAATCCATTATTTATTATTTTTCAAATCTCTCCCTATTTACTGTACTAATGATTAACAACTCAGAAATAAGGAACTCATCCTTGACGTGTAATTAGTTGGTTGCGAGAGAAATGTTAAATTTTAGCTATTTATATGGCTCCTATAAACCGTTATAATACTTTACAGCCATTTTTATGACCATAATAAAGCTATTCAGCATTAAATTGATTAACGCCATCTTGGTGGCAAAATCAATAATTACTAAATTACACCATGTTGATAAATGCACTATGTCAAGTATTTGAAAATATTATTTCTAGTTTCATAAAAGCTTTGGTGACCAAAATTTTACAGCATACTAATTTTTTTCTAAGATTAAAGAAAAAGTCATGATGACGTTTCTGGGCCAAAAAGCCATAAGCTTTATTAGAGTTCTGGTGATGATTAGAATGAAGATTAATTTTAAAGCTTTAACGAGCTTGTGCTGACCATGATAAAGCTAAAGTTGTTACTTGGGCACACTAGGAGACGGTCTCAATGTCTCCCAATTAATTCAAGAGACACTAAGACTCTCTAATGTTTCCAACAACAACAACAACAACAACAACAACAACAACAACAACAACAACAACAATAAGATATAAAGTAGAAGTGTTTGACAAAATTAATATTTATGAGCAAATTTTGTTTGAATCTTATATATAAAAATGAAGGCGTTTTCGTTACAAAGAAACCATCACGTATGAATGGTCGGTCGGAATGAAGTGAAATTTGGTATCCGAGGGTTTTTCGAGCCAGAGATGGTTTGTATAATAGTTTCGAGATTATTACTTTTTATGGAAGGGGGGCTCCTATACAAAATCAACTAGAAACGTGACAAAACTCGAACAACTTGAAGACGATAACTTGAAGATTTGTAAACATTTTACAACAATTTATTAAGTAACGGGTAAAACGAAGTTTACTGGGGCAGCTAGTAATTTATAAATATACACAGTAATCGGCAGAAGTCTTAAATTTTCTCATACAAACCTTGATATTAAGATCTACTCATGTCAAAGTTAGTTGAAAGTTCTTGAAATGGAAATCATTCTTCGGGATTAAAATTCCAAGAAAAAAATATTTAAAATTCTTCTGTTGGAGTTCGAAATTTCCAAAATCGTTTGGATTTGTCATGAGGTAGAATCTATTTCTGGCACTTTGGTATCATCACTGGCTTGAAATGCAACAAACCCCCCGTCGCGTCGTTGTCATCTTCAGATTCGACGAAGAAATCGAAACCATTAGCCCGGTAAAAGTGAAATTTAATGAGTTTCTTTTGTACTGCACATTTTTAGCGTATATGCCGTGGGTAAATTTGGCCATGCTAAACTGCGGTTCGTTTGGTTTGTTTTTTTTTTTTTTGCATCAGAAGTTCCAACGCTCTATTCCATGATTATTCACACCTTTCGTCGGAACCTTTTTACTTGTCTTTTTTTTCTTGGTTCGCTTAATTTTATTAAGCCCAATTGGCTCGAATGTTTTGGGCATTTGTTTGGCACTTTTGGTTTGTCGTGTGCAAATGACGAGGGAAGAATGGCATGTTTTCATTCAGCTGCGCGTTGTTAAAAAGCCCCATATAGGTCCCCAACAGAGAGAGAAAAAAGACGAACCTTGTTTGGTTAATTTTTGCGGCGGCTTGGCGCGGACGAGGCAAATTTCGCCAAGCGCTACAGGGCCGCCAGATGAAGAACCAACCACCTGTGGGGACAATTTGATGTGCTTTCTTCCACTCCTTTACAATTCGGGACATTGTCGGCTCGAGAATCGTGTCAAAGTTCCCATTCAAAATTGATTCGTATTGTTGTCAAATTGAATTAAGTTGTAGCATTAGGGAAATGGGACGCTAAACGGAGGGATTTAAACAAAACACGAAACATCGATTGAAGGCATGTATTGTGTTGCAAAAAAAAAAGAAAATTAAAAATATCTCTTTTGAGATGGCAAGAAATTTGCATGGACGATCAAAAGTTGTCAAAAGTACAAACTTTACCTTTGCCATTATTTAATACTTATTTACGGTTAAATCGATTTTCAAACATTGCATTCCAAGGCACAAATCCCACAACCTTGCCATTGAATCAACAAAAAGGGCTATTTACAGATACAACACTCAACTCGACTCTCCCCACCTGTCTTGTTCTGTTCTTTTCTGGACCAACATCCACCCAACATGATGTGAGATCTGTTTTCGCACTTTACCAGAGGCAACACTTGGCTCGCTCTTGCTTGGACATTTGCATTTGCGCTGGTGCCTTCCAACACCCACCCACTCTTTTCGCAGAAAACTACCGAAACGACCACAACAGAGTCAGCAACAACAAAAAAACGGTCTTATATTAGCCAGGCCATTACCACGATCGCCATCAATAGCGCTAATAACAATAATACTAATAATAACAATAATAAAAGAAACCATATGGCCGACCTGTCCAAGTTAGTAAGCCAAAGCGAACACCATCATCATCGATTCGTGGATTGAGTTGGAGCAGGTTCGTCGCAAGTGCGTTCGTCGATGTCACCCGGGTGCGTCTTTGCGCCTGGACTGGCCAACGAATGTCTTTGCGCCGCCACACCATTTTCTTCCATGATGTCATCGGCGCAAATAGAAGTCTCAATCATCCTCCCGAAGGTGGCTGAGAGCTGAGAAAAATGCGAAAAGTGGTTTCAGTTTGAACAACTGGAGTTTCTGGTATTAGGAAGTAGAGCAATGATATTCTTCTGTATTTGAGGCGTTCTAATAATTTAACTAAAAGAAGTTCAAACTAAAATTTACATGAAGATAGTAGGATAACGGACTTATTTTATATGACCTTGTCTAACTTATGGTTGCCAGATTTTTTTCAGCACGTACCCGGGCTGGGAAATCCGGCCTATTTTATCTTAAATCCTGACAAATCCGGGCATTTGATTTCGAAATGTCGACTAATAATTCGAGCAACACAACACAACACAAATAAAAAAAAATCACGAAAATATTTTTTTCATCACCATATTTTTAATCGTATTTTAGGCTTTCAAAAAACTTCTCATGGTTATTTTTATAAGTTTTGCTCAAAAAATTTCGTTATGGACGAATAATTAAAAATTTTAGCAACACAATTTGTTTGTTTTGGCAAATAAAATGAATAAATCCGGGTGAAATCCGGGTTTTTTTCAATGAAATCCGGGCAACCGGGCCGGGCCGGACTTTTGTCAAATTTTGTATTAAATATCCGGGCAAACCCGGATAAAACCAGACAATCTGGCAACCTTAGTCTAACTCTCCTATAAAGCAACTAATCATGACATTTTTCAACATACATAGTTGAAAACTGGACACTTAATATATTGCAATATTTTTTTTCATGATAAGTTGCTTTATAAGAGAGCTAAGCAAGGTGGTCCAAAATAAATACCCTGGTCAAAAAAAAAGTTCGTTACCCTGTATTGGAGATAATAATTATTTTGAATTCTTTGAAGAGATTAATCACCGTAATTTATGTTTGTTACTAAATTTATCTGTCTTATAGGTGAAAAGTTATGTCCTTTTTAGTAAGAACATCTTTTTGTTTGTTCGCACTTCAAGTTTCCGCTTGTGGGGCGAACCACGCTTGGCCTACTAATGTGTTGTGATAGATTAGACTGAGTCGATTTGGGATCATTTTTAAATTTCTCAAACCCTGGGGTCTACAAAGCTTCGTTTTGGTTCAAAACTCATCCATGATTTCTGGCAGAATTGTTAAGTAACGTCTACATGAGTAAATTAGAACTTTTAAGTTTGTATGGGAAAATTGAATATTTTGTACTGAAAAATCAACATCATTTTTGTTTCTTCTGTAAAAACGAGCCTGTTTGAGGTTTTTGTACCAATTTTTCTAAATTTCTGAAGAGTGTTCATGCAATTCCTTGCTAGGCACCCAGCAGTGATGTCAATTGATTTTATGTTTTTTCAATGCCAAAAGACATGCACCTAACTGTTAAACAGCTAATAATTTTTTTGCCTAATTAGATACGAAGTTACGATTTTTAACAAAGTTGTTCAGAGAAAATTTCCTCTAGAGAATTTATAAATTGGCACAAAAACCATCAGCATGCAATTTCAATTCAATTTTCTCATACAAACCTAAAAGTTCAAATTTGCTCATGTAAACCTTGCTTGAAAATTCTTCCAAAAATCATGTATGAGTTTTGAACCAAATCGAAGCTTTTTAAACCTCAGGGTTCGAGAAATCCAAAAATGACTCCAAATCGACTCAGTCGAGTGCATTGGTGGCCAACATTTTTAACAGGCGGGCCAAATTTTGGATATGAGATTTGCTCGCGGGCCAAGCAAGTGATTTTTCTCTAATATTCCAGGAAAAAAAACAGAATACGCTATTGTAATAAAAAAAATTTGCACATGCCTACTTCAAGAACTGATTCATCTTTTTTTGCTGTTGGTTATCCACCATGGGTGCACGGATTCACTGCAGTTTCTGCCTAAGTATGGGCTCACATGCATTCTTAGATTACTAGATTCGACAAATCTCCAATGCAACGCGTAATCCATACCCGGACGCCATGGCTTCGTACGAACTGTCATGGATGAATGTATTGTGTCAATGTAGGTTTATTTTTGGAAGAACGAGTCAATCAGGTGGGCTAGTTTACTTACAGGTATTCCGGCATCCGTGTATATACCTGGCCAGCTGGCAACTGATTGAACATTCTTATTATAAAATCAGTTATAAGAGGAAACACATCTTACCTATCGGCAAATTATGGGATTCGAACCCAAAAGTTTTCTTGCCGATACCAGGAATTGAACCCAGTACGCCTGGCATACCAAAACCAGACTCGCGCCAGCCTATCCCCTAGACCACATCGGCGCTTGTACCGATTCATCTTTGTAACAAACTTTGTTCCATGCATTTTTTGCGAATTTTCTCAAGCGATTTGAAACCTTCATAATTAATTCTATATATGTCAAATTGTCGTTAAATAATTGCCAAAGTTTTTAAGTTTAGCGGTCTCCTTGTAAATTTTGTAGGTATTTCAAATTAAAATAATAAAAAATTACGTGGCATAGAAATATTGCAAAATTTTACCGTTAATTAGCTCTTGGCAATTGAAATATTATTTACTAAAAGTACTTATAAGCACGGACCTCCTGAACTCTTTCGAGTTGAATCTAAGAATTTACCCTTTTTATGCACACAGAAAAAAAATTCAGTGGAATTTTTCATAATATCCAATTTTTATTTCATATGTATATCGGCAAAGTCATCCGTAAACAGGATTAAAATGAATTTAGATGTTAATAATCATGGTACCTTTTATTTCAATGAAAAAATAATTTCCCTTGAAAAAATATATATAGGTGAACATGCCCTATTATGGCCCACCTAAGCGATTGGCTGATTTACTTTGTACTTCCCGTATATTTTGTGTAAAAAAAACGAATGTACTCGTTGAAGAAAAGTGTTTTCAACAAATGCTTATAATTTTTTTAAACTCAAATTTATTTAGCTGCTTTAAAAACTTGATTTTTAAAACCATAGTCAAAGCCACAGAACAAAACTGTGTTGCAAATACGCGCCGCTGTCTATTCAATATGCGCCTATCAGCCGAACACACCCGAAAGCAGCCAAAGACCGAAAACACACCAATACTTACAAACGTTTTGACTTATCAATGTGCCAGAAAATATTGTATTATTAATTTTTCTCTGCTTCGTGACACCTTATTGAAAGTGTTTTTAAGTTTATGTCGAAAAAAAAAAAATCTAAATTGTGAAATTACCACGAAACTGGGGTATTTTAAAGAAAAATTCATACTGGCCATGACCAATCACGGCATTTAAAACAAATTTGTAGTATTTTGCAGGCTTAAAATGTTACAGATTCTTCAGATCACGAGTGGCGCGTATTAGCCACATGGGGCGTTATGTGAACTTTTCCCGTATTTAAATAAGTCGTCTTTCTGAGAGATTTACAAAAACCAAACCAGTTCTGATTGAAATCTTGACGAATGTTACCCCACTGTAAATTCTTTGAATTTTTTTAAAAACACGTTACCAATTCTACGCAATTTAAATTTGTTTAAATTTTTTATAATAATACCTTTTGATATTGAAGTTAAGCTAAAAAAACGAATTTTAAATACTTACGTAGTAGAGTTTCGAGTTTTAATATATAATATATTAAAAAGCAAATGTTGTAAAATGTTGAAGGATATTCGATGTTTTAAAAACAAAAATTTCTTTCAATAGTTGATGAAAGTTTTAAGTTTTAGTACCTGTTGTGAATGTGATTCGGAGAATTTTTAAAGTTTGATATTATCTGTTTTCCTGAGGCCCTCCAAACTCCCCAAAACTAAAGGTTGAGTCTGCTTGAAAACTCACAACGATCAAACAGCTAAGGAGATCACTTCAAAACCCAAAAAAAAAAAACAAACGGAAAAAATTGCCTTATATGTGATGGAAAGTACAGATAACATAAATTCTATCAGCTCTTGTTTTATAGATAACTCTTGAAGATAGGAAAAAAAAATCATTAAATTAATGTTGCATCTGCAATGCTGGTTTTTGACCAACTAAATATAGAACATTCCAAAGATTTTGACAACAAGGTTTTAAATTTAATGAACAGCTTTTCAGAAGACCATGTATAATTTTGACATCTGAGAAAAATGTTACAGTGGTTTTCTTTTTGTCAATTTTCCAAATCCTGCAAAAATACACAAATTTGACGGAATTAAAAACAAAAATTTAAACCAATTTGAATCTTTATATATTTTTTCAAGTATAAATCAAATCGTGTCACTTTTTGCAACAAAGTTGTTAAATGAGTTCAAATCTTCAGTATCAAATACTCAAAGACTTTCTTGAAAATGTTAGAAATTGTTGTAACCTTATCTATTACAAGTTCTAAAAATTGTAAAATTTAATTTTTTGAGCGTTTCATTGTAACGAATAGCTGATCAAGATCTGAATCCATGATTGAATAAAGGATAATAAATAGGTTCAAGATATCATGTAGGTTTATTAATATATTGATTATTTTCAAAGACCGATTTTACTTAAAAATTTACTTTTTTCACACGTTATTTCACTAAATATCAAAAAGATAGATAAAATCTGAAAAATTATTTATATTCAGGACGCCACAATCTCTTAAAATCAGTTATCATAATAAACACGCTCATTTTTTTATAACCATTGTTGGTTTAATAATAACTATTTTGAGCGTTTGCCTCAAAACTGCTTTTATGGTTATTTTTTAAGAATATTTCCATCGACAGATTTTGAGTATTAACCATAAAATGGTTAGTTATTTAGTGGTGCAGCTCTTAAGAATTTTTTTCTTCTACGAAACTGAGTCCAGTTTTCCGAAAATCGGCTCGTTCAAATCGGAAAAGCATCGAATTTGTTGAAGACGGGGACAGGTAAGCGATTTATTATAAATTTTAGTAGATCCCATTCTCATAATATACAAAACAAAAAAATAAGGGCACCGATCGTTTTTCTCACTGGATCTGGAACGGGCCGGACTATTTGAAACATCACCCACCGGACGTAATTGAATCGCTAGACCTCCTTCCGTTAATGAATAGCAGACTACGTAGTCAGATATTGGCCATCCCATTACATAGAGCTATGGCTCTGTCACTGAGGTGTCGCACTAAGAATTGAGCATTAAATCGCACAAAATTGCTCTCGAAAATACGGTAGAAAAGTAACCATTATCATCCTGCTATAATATTCTTCCATACGGTTAAAAAATAACCATATTTCAAATACACCCCCAGAAGTCTTTTTATGGGTTCTAAAAGAGAAGTCATAAATTAACATAACGCGGAAAAATAAATCAAATAATGTATAATTAAAGAGTTTAAATTTTTTGATTGGAATTGTAATTTATGCTTTATTCAGTGACGGTAATCTTTTGTTGAATTATACAGTGAGCGAAATAAGAATAGCACCACTATGTGTTTTGCTTGTAAAAATATGATTGATTGAAAATTACGAAAACTTTCTTCCACAGTTTGTTCTGAATTGCTTAACGGATAAATCAAGCATAAGTTAACTTTTTTTGGACGTAGCAATTGGCGTTAAGGACCAAAAATGTGAAAAAGGGGTGCGATATAAGGATAGCACCACTTGAGTTTTTCAACAAAAACAAGATTATTATTAAAAATTTACTGTGTAAAAGTGAAAAATAATGCTTCTACGAAATATTTGAATAGATAACTGCATTTTAAGGAGTTTTCCAGAATTGTTGTATTGTTTCAAACCAAGATGATTTCTCCGACTTTCATTTCGAATGCAGTTGATGAAGATTTAGGTCCATTTTTTTTCAAATGATATAAACCAAGAAAAACCTTTGATTCTGAGATGTTGGTAATTTCAAAAAGAGCTTCGCGGGCCACAAAAAGACAGCCTAGAGACAGGTGTGGCCCGCGGGACATGGTTTGGCCACCCATGGTCTAGTGGTAGATGCAACTTTTTCTGTATCTACCACTTCAAAGTAATTGGCCCGTGCTGGACAAAAAAAAATCTTATTTAAAAGGACATCACTTTTCACTGATAAGGCCGATAAACTAAGTAACAAACTTTATTTTGGATATTTCGATATTTTTTATACTTTGGAGAATTTCAAAATACTATGATTGTAGGCTGGAGTCAACAAAAATGTAAATGCATTTTTTTAGTGTATTCTTTGGTTATTTTTTGGTGATTAAAGTTGGAGTTTGAGGCGGCTTAGGTCGTCACGTTGACGCTCATTTGAAAACAATTGGACAATTTTGGGACATTTTTGAAAGAAATAAAAAGCCAACCAGAACGCTGCTTTTAGGAAATGTCATTCAATAAAATATGCGATTTATTTGAAAACTTTTCTCGATAACTAGTGCATGATTAGGCACAATTTTCCCGTATGTTTGGATAACGTGCCGCTTAGACCGCTGCAAAAATTGAATTTTTGCTCCCATATGTTTTTTCGATGCATTTTGGGTCACCAAGCATCAGAGTAAAATTATAGATGATTTGGTTGATTCCTTAGTTAACGCAACGCGTTTCAATTTTGTATGAAAATTTGTATGAAAGAAGAAATTTTTGCACATTAGATCATCTAGAAATTTCAAATAAGCTTTAAATTAAATCAGTCTTTAATTTTTGGTTTTGATTATTCTTAAGCTTCATTTTTTGCTCACATGACAAGCAGCTAAGAATTTCATGAAAAAAGTTATAACCATTTCAAAATAAAAAATCTGAATCCATTGAAAAGTATTCAAAAATGGCAGACTACATATGCTTGCTAGAGCTGTTAATAATTGCATGAAATGTTTTTGCAAAAGCTTTATAAATAAATAAACTCTCTGGCAATGCAAAGCAGTCTTTTGAGATTTTTTATTTCCATCCCACAGTTACACAGCTTTCAAACAAGCAGTCAAAACGATATAATTAAAAAAATGAATTTTGAAAACAAAAATTTTATATAACATTGGATATCTTTTCTGGGATACAATTTAGGTTCTTGCTTTGTTCATATAAAATGTACTGCAAGAATCAAGAAACATTTTTCATCCAAAGTTATATTTTTTGGAACTTTCAGATCATCTCTGGCGATTTTTGAATGAAAAACTTTGTTTTCCCATACAAATTTCCATATAAAATTAAAACTCGTTGCGCTAATTCAGGACTGGATGGATCGCATCCAAAATTTTTATTGCTATTTCTGGCAGCAAAAACAACCAAAAAAAGTTATGGGAGGTGTAAAAATTTTTGAATTTGAAATTTCCATACAAAGCTTGCAGCGGTCTTTGCCGCTATTAAGCCTACCCCCTCCCCCATTCTGAGCTTCGCGCTTCAAAATTTTCGTGTTACGCGATTTTTCATACATTTTTTTTTTTTTAGAAATTTCAGTTTTCGTTGAAACAAAAAATGCGTTAATAATTTTTAATCAAATCTGAAAAATGTATGCAACAACAGTTCCCTTTCAAACATGCCCTTAGTCAATTCATTGACGTAAAAATCCTTACTAAAATCACTCAAATATTCTGTTGAACATTTCTAAATATTCCATTAGGTACTAAGGTTTATTTTTAACTTTTAACTCCAAGGCGCTAAAATAATATTTATACAGATTGTTTTTATACCAGCAGAAACACTTGACTCATCAATTTAATTGAATAGTTAATAAAACAGATTAGTACCTAACTTCTATGTACTAATGTACTTTTCAAGTTTGGAAAAATTACGACCTTCTCAACCAATTCAATTGCTTGAGTTGTTTTCGCTGGGGCGCTTAATGGACCGTTTAAGACGATAAGTTTTCTGCACTGTCTGCCAAGGTCATTCCCATTCGCACCTGTCAGTCTGGCTGAGCTGAGGCCACTCTTTGCCAATTGACGTTGTCATTATCTTTTTAGATTTTTTTTTTGTGCCAGCACTTTCCTCATTCGAATCCGGCATCAACCCACCGTAGACGGTGCGCATGATTGAGCAAGTTGCATAAATGTCAGCCACCGAATGGATTGCCTACTCTGCCGGTACGATTAATGGCACTTGAATCTGGTCCAGTCTCAGTGGAGAACCCCCAGCTGCGAGGGAGAGAATGCCCATTGCTGCATCGATTAATCGGAATTGAATCGACCATCTGGTTGATTTTTTTCGTTTTTTTTTCGGACAAGTTGTTCCCAAGTATCAGAATTAGCCACTGAATTCTGTTTGTTCTTGTCAATTCACTGACGCCTTCACTCTTGAATACCCGGTAGGTATTGGTAGAAATCCTGCAGACACTTCTTGCAACAAATGTTTCGCTCAGATTAGCATTGATTACAGATTCCGCGTACGTTTCCAGGTTGTCCAGAGCTTGAAAAGAAGATTGTTGGGTTCGGATCAGACCTTTTGCATCAGGAAAGGGGGATTTAAGTCGCAACATTGTTTTTGCATCAACCAACTTGAGGCCATTATGACTTGAGGCTGGATTAACAATCAATTTGCACCGGAATGAGTGACATGGTAATAAAAATGCAACAATCCGAATGCTTCTGAACTATCTTTGTTTTAGTACCCTGGATTAGAAAAGTTGTTTTGCAAACTATATGGTCTTTGAATGTGAATTGAGGAAAAAATCGTTTAATTTATGATTTTCATGCAATTGATTTCAATTCAAAACCAGAAATATTTCACAAACTTGAAACGTCTCTGTGTTACATTTAAAAATTTATATATAAGCTTCGACTGACGGAAAGACGGTTTTGACAGACGATTATTTTCTTTACTTATAACTAGTTGGCGGATCGCTATTGAAGAACTTATCCGGTACAACTGTGTTCGACGTTTGCTCTTGGGCTCGAACTCGCAGACATCGGCCCAGGAGACAACAGACTTGCCAACTGAGCTATATCACAAGCCCAGAAAATTTGTGATTTTTTCAAAGATAACAGTTGAAAGTTTGCATCAAATTTTATCCTTGTATGCAAAGTAATAGTTATATTTAAAAAAAACGTTAACTTGACTTTAAAATATATTTGATGAATAACCTAAAAAATAAAAAACTCGAACCAAGTTCTAGCACATTTTCAAAACGGTTTTCTACACTGAAATCTGTTTGTACTTTCAAGAATTTCTCTTATTTTCGTGCACCTAAGCGATTTTTGTTTTTCAAGGCTGTGTAAAAAATTCAAATGAATGATTCAAAAGGTCACAAACCCACCATTAGTTAGGATTTTTTTTAAATATCGTAGTTGATGAAATACACGAAAAAAGTTTGGAAAAATGCATCTGAAAAATGTGTTTCGTGCACATAATTCCATATTCCGTGCACTTTTGCACCTAATTCCGTGCACTCTGTACTTTGTTATTTATCTACAGTTTGTGTTGATTAAATAAATGCGATGACTTTCAAGCTATAATAAACCGACATAAGGATTCAAAACATTATTTTACGCAAGGAGGTGGGCCATTTACATGGTCCCTCCCTTCCATTAACATAAAAAATCTGTTCTTTAAGGTGAAGTAAAAATTGCCGATAATATGAGCACGTTGTTTTGTACCGCCTCTCAGTATTCTGAGCTGGTAGATTTACTTTAATAAGGAATCATTCAAAAATAATTTAAGGGGTCATTCACAAATTATGTAAGCATGGAGGGGAGTTTTCAGTTTTCAGACAGTTCGTGCTGTTTTTGTCAGACACCTCCTTCCGCAAATATAAACAACGCCTGCTCTGGAGCTCCTAATTCCGCTTACGGGAAAACTAGAAATAAATAAACCAGCGAAGGAAAAATTGGGGTGACAATTATAAATAACTAGCTGATTTTACCCGGCCTTGCTCGGGTTCACAAAAGATATTAATCAAAATGAGTCGTTTGATTTTTCGAAATATTGGAAACTTTATATTCTTCATTTTAGGAAATTGGGCCCATGTTTGGCCACGTAAGTTTTGTAAGTCTTTTAAAAGTTTTTATTGAGATTATTCACTGTGTTTATCGATTTCATTTTTTTAGAAGAAGCTTATAGTTTTAAGGATTATGAATTGAATTTCAAAATAATTTTCTTCTTCTCTATCACAAAAAACTTTCATCTTTTTTGGAGACTATCCCACTTTTCAAGATGGATGATCTCCCTGTACAATGGTATATTTATGTTTTATTCAATTAAAAATTTCTAAAAACACTTCCGAACCTTGTTGAACCATGTTTAAGACTCATTTGGCATGTTTTAAATTGTATGTTTGCTTTTTTCGCTTTTTTAATTTAACACTGTTTTTCTTAAATGTTGAAAGTTGCACTAAAAGTTTCTTGGAGTTATCGAAAAGATATCATCTCTGAACCGAAATAACCATTTAAATGTTATGGAAATGGTCTTATTTGAGTTCCATTAATTATTTTGAAGAGTGATCAATGTTAAAATTCTTTGAAATCATTTGTTTGAACTCGCAGTACCAAATGATTTTTTTCAAAATTGGATGGTAGAATTGAACACATTGATGACCAAAACTAAATCAAAAAGTATAAATAAATTGGCCAATGAAATAGGATTGTATAAAACTAAAAACCTCAGATTGTATTATTTAATCAATTTTCTTATCCCCCATTTAGATTCCCCGGCAGCTATCAAAGCGTTGAAATTGCAGCCTTCAACATATATGTAACTCTGAATCTAATGATTTTTTCTTTCTCTATAAGGAATCCTAAAAATTTGAAAATGGTTGGTTAAATGCTGAAGAAGCCAATTCACTGTTGACTGTTCAGTTCACTGTATATCCTTGTAAACTCTCAAAGCCCTCCAGCGGGGCGGTAGGCAGCACATTGAAAATCACTACAATTTTAGTCAATATATTCTTTACAGGATAGTTGTATTTTTCAATACAAAATGTAGGCTCATTATTGCATCCAAATATCTCGTACCGGTACCACGTGTTTTGAACAGTAGATTCATAATTCATAACCAAATGCTAAAGTTATTTTAGGTTTTGAAAATATTTGTACTGATTTACCTGACCTATAAAAATGTGGGGTAAATTCTGCAATTCTTATTCTAGGGGCCCCCCTCAACTTATTTTATAGTGAAACTAATAAAGATATGGGAGAGTGGGGAATCATGGGCCACTTTTTTTCGTTGTTCCATAACTTCTTTACTATAAAAGATAAAATGAAAATAAAAAATGGTATGGTTTTCTACAGTTATCATAAGGTATTTTTTTTAAATTTTTAATAAGTTAGTTTCCCCAAATTCTGCCTGTTTGAAAAAAAAGCAATATTTTTTGGATTTTGAAAAATGGAAGGGAAACGTGGGCCACCAAATCCAAATTGACCAAATAACATGCAAAGTTTATGAGTTGACCCAAAACTGTGATTTCCTGATTCATTTCGTTATTTTAAAGTAATTTCAGATGATGAAATAAAAAAGAGAGCTGTGTATGATCGCATAGATTCCAATACCTGGCTTGCGAACGTTTTGGCAAAATTTCTTATATAGGATGAACAAAATATTTTTCAAAACTCTTCGATTGGCATAAGAAAACTTTACAGATAGGAAAAAGGTTTTTGAGTTCTGTTATGTGTATAAAAACATAAAAATATGAGTGGTTCAAGATGTGTGGCCCACGATTCCCCACAAGCTATGATTTGTTAGTTGGTTACGTTTGTGTGACTTATTGATGTGTCATCAAAAATTCCTTTTCTACGTGAAAGATCATGACAAAACTAAGATCATAAGCGTATGTGCATATTTTTGTTTTGCACTTTAGGTTCCCCAGCGATGAAATTAGCGGGTGTTTTTTTTAATTATGTAAGTAAATTTTTCTTACTTTTTTAAGCTTGATAAATAATAATAAATAATAATAAATAATAAATATTTCAGTCAACAACATATAGAAATATGTATATGCTCACGCAAAGCGACAGGGATGACAGTTGGTTTGAGATTTTTATCTCAACACACATCTAAGATATTTAAAGTGGCCCACGTTTCCCCATGGCCCACGATACCCCACTCTCCCCTATTATTTCACTAGGGCCCCCTTACTTGTTATTTTTTACGATTCAATTTAAATTTTCTGGTTTCAATTTTTTTTTGGCAAGATTTCTAGCGCTAAAAGCAATATAATTAAAGTAATGTTATATATTTTTCCTCCTAGGGGGGCCCCCTTGAGCCGCGGGGCCCGGGGCAATTGCCCCCTTTGCCCCCCCCCCTTAATTCGGCCGTGGTAGGCTCCTACGTTTAGAACAAATTGCCCAGTCAAATGATAGCGCATGGCAATTTTTTTTACATTTTGGCTCGACCAGAGTGAACTGGGTGCAAACATATTGCTATTAAAATTCAGTTTTCGGCATATTGTGAATCGACCAGTATAACCTCGACGGCTTTATAAGAGTCTAAATGTGATGGTAAAATGATTAAATGAGATATCTAATAAAATGGTATCAATTGGTAGGGCTGTGAACTTCGAACTCGATTTTCTAGAAATCAAGTTTATGGCGTTCAGTTCGGTCTGGTCGAATCCCGGCCATATATAGATGAAAAGAAATATTTGAAATTTCCATAAACAGTTGTCGCTATGTAGTTTAAATCAAAGTAGTTCCAAGAATCTAAAATGCTAGACAAAGCGCACCAATCAATTTTTCAATTTGTAACCTTAATATGAACATGCAACAAGACTTGCCGAAGAGAGCAAGGTTTTCGAAACTTACCCCGGAGAGGTGACACAGAAAAAAAGCTTCTACGCTGCGATCTACTAAGAATCATGCTCGGCGTCGCCACCGACGACGTCGTCATCGTGCTTCGGAGAACACTCAAACAGACTAGGCAGGTAATAAACATAAAAATTATGTAAATCGTGTTCATGTATCGACGATTAGATCGAGACGCGACTCAGAGACGATCATCAGGATGCTCATCGTCAGGTGGGCTAGGACATGATGTAATTGATTTGTTCGATGTTCGATGAAATCTGCTTTTGATTCTATTTTTGCGATCGGGAGGCTTCTTGATGCTATTTTTGCTTGCTTTTGTGTTTCTATGCTCCCGGCTATGCTCGTTCAATTATTTTTATGTTAATCGATTAAATTGAACGGGGAAGAGAGTTCGATGCCGGGGTAAGCGAGGAACCTTCTTGTTTGAAAAAAAAAAAAAAAAACTGTCCGGGGTTCATGTATGATCGTTGAATGAACAATAGATCACGCAGCGAAGAAGAAGTGAAACTTGACGAACAGGTTTCCTAGTCCCCGGAGCAGGTTGAATCCATCCGTGGGTCTGTAACTAAGTAGCGCCAGGCAGTATTTGCACGGCTTTTTTCAAACTAAGCTGATCCGCACAACCAGGTGGAGGTCGTGGGTGGAGCCCTCGATCAAAATATAAACAGCTTGATTGTTTGCTTTACTCGTTCTCTGAATGAGAACCGCCATTAGAATCACAAATTGAGTTCTGCTCAGCTCTTCCATTGATGTCGAAGCGATCCATGACTCTGGGGGCCTTGGGATCGATGTAGATCAATCAGCTTTTGCCAAGAGTGTTATTGAAGATACCCTTTTTCGAACCCCCGTCACTGAGTTGGTGAGTTATTTAATAATCTTAATTCACTACCAACAAGCCAAACGAGCAAAGCCGAAGGCATCTATCGTTGGTAAGAATCTCCACGAAGTCGATCAATTCATGGAAATTCTCAACCGGATGACGACTCTTTTTAAGGCTCAACGCTGTCGCCCTAATGCGGTCATCGGCATGCCATAATTAATCACACCGACCGGGTGCCATTATTTTCCGAAAGAAAAAACTCGCGACAACCCACGCACTCACTTGACCAGGACCTGAAGACTTGATCGCAACTTTTCTGGTCGACCAAAGCGGGACTAATACGGCACCCAGGCCAATTAAGCGCTAACCCAGATATCGACCTTCCGATTTCGGAAGAAAGCCCCCGAACTGTGTAAGGGAGCCCTAAAACCCATTGATTGGTGCAATATGTTCATTCAATCACAGTCGTAATTATGAATGACAGAACAATCATTTACCTACTCTTAACTCCGTGAAGTGAATTCCATTGGATCCATTTGGCCACCAACTACAAAAAAAATCCTTCGGAACGTAAACTTAATTCCACAAATCACTGCCATGATTTATGGCCGCTCATCTGAGCAGGGTCGTTTGGAACCACCGCGAAACTTGCACTTTCCTTTTACGGGTCTGGGTCTCCGATTCGGAATGCCAGCCTGTGCTGGATTGCTCAATCATAAGCTATGAGTGTGACTTGAAAGTACTTGAAGTTCTTGCCGTTTGTTGGGTCCAGCTAGGGCCCAGCGAGAAGAGTGACTATTAAGTGGCGGCGGCAGGCTGCCAGACTATTATGGGCTTACTTATGCTTTCAATGGAGGATGTATGGTCTTTCGTCGTCGTGCGATTATGCAATAAAGCAGAAGAGAGTTCGCAATAAATACTGTCTAGAAGAAATACGCCAAGAAAACCGCCACAGATTCCCTTTTATGGGAGGTTGGCTGGTCGCACTGGACTTCGGATGTGGTGTCAAGTTCACCTTGACGAGATATGACTCGTTTTCACTGACAACAAGTGCACTTGCCTGGCACTTAATGGTACCGTTCCAGCGAAGCTTGTTTTTTTTAAGTTCAAAGTTTAGAACCGGCGTCGACCTTATAGACATAAAAGCTGTGAACTTTTCACGTTTGCTTCTTTTGTTTCTAAATGGCATTCATTTTAAAAGAAAATACACAGTAAATTCTTTCTGGAGTATTGAAACATTGGCTAGTTTACGACTTTACCGTTAAAAAAGGTTTTCTAAAATTTCTTCAAATATGTCTTATTCCAAAAATTTGTGGCGTGTCTGCACCTGAAAAATTTTATTTGCTGTATCAGATCATCCCCATTATGATTACATTGAGTTGTCGCGGTGTGCATACTGTACTAAACTTATTTTTAAAACCAACACTTGAAACGAATATTGAATCCAGAAACTCGTTTTGGCATCTTGTGTTTGTTTTGATGATTAAGTTGTACTTTGTGTATCAGCCAATGCAAGATGTGTGTAGGTAGTTACCCAATGCTATGCTATGCTATACTATGCTAAAAATCAATATAATTTTTGTTTCTTTTGTATAACCGAGCCCACTTATAGTTTTTGAGCCAATTTATAAATTCTCTAAAGAAAATATACTGCTGAAAAACTTTGTTGAAGACCATAACTACGTATCTTATTAGACAAAAAAGTTAATAAGCTAATTTTTAACAGTATGTTTTGAAATTGAAAATCATTAAATTCAATTGAAACCACTGCTTGGATCCACGAAATATTGCATGACAAGGAGTCATAAAATTTCTCGCTAGGCACTCAGCAGTAATGCCAATTGAATTTGTTGTTTATCAATTCCAAAAGACATACCCCTGTTAAACATCTTATAACTTTATTGCCCAATAAGATACGAAAATACGGTCTTGGACAAAGTTGTTCAACGAAAAATTTCTTTTAGGGTTTTTATAAATTGGCACAAGAACCATTATGGGGCTTGGTCCCAAAAAATAAACAAAAAGGTTTTGATTTTTCGGTATAAAATATTAAATTTTCACATAAAAACCTAAAAGTCCAAATTTACTCATACGTTACTTGAAAATTCTGCAAAAAATCATGGACTAGTTATGAACCAAAATGAAGTTTTTTAGACCCCTTAAGAAATTCCAAAATGACGTCAAATCGACTCATTCTACTGTATATAGAATAAAATTATTTGAAAATTATCATAAATTTCATATAAATATCTTTAATCAGTTGCAAATTGATGATTTTTCAATTACTGGATCCTAGAATATTCTGTATGATCCCGTTTCTATGAAATTTTTAAAAATAAGTTTAATCTCAATGACCTCAATTTCAAGTTTCAGTATATGGTAACTTAAAAATAAAAATCAAGATTACAATTGAAAAAAAATATTCCCAGTCATTATCGGTCGAATTAACAGTTGATTTTTAAAAATTTGCTAATAATGACAATTTTTAAATTTTTGTCGGTAATTTCAATTTTGTCGTTTTGTCTTTTTCTTCAGTTTAGTTAAGCTCTCAATATTGTCATTTTTCGCCAAATTAGTTATTATTGACAATTTTGTTGAATCTTATATTTTCATTTTTATTTTATCACTTTTGTAAATCGCTTGTTTTTTTTTTGTTAAAATTGACAGATTTAAGAAAATTTAAATCAAAACAACAACAATTGACAAAATTAGAAAAATTGACACTAATTCGAAAAAAATACAAAATTGACAAATCAGTTTAAAAATACAAAATAAACATAAATGATAAAATTGACCAAATTGACAAGTATAACATCAATATCAAAACTGAAGAAATGGACAAAAATGACGATACTGACCAAATTTAAAAAAGTTATTAAATGACAAAAAACACAAAAATGAAAAAAAAGAACAAAATTGACCAAATGCAAAAAATTGTTTTAAATTATCAAATTGAATTTTTTTTTAAATTACAAAAGTGATAAAACTTATAAAATTGACCACATTGATAAAATAAACTAATTTGAAAAACCAACAAAATAAAGAAAATTTACGAAATTGATTAAATCTTACAAAATAAAGATAATTGAAAATTACACAAAAGACACAACAACAGTGTCATTTTTGTAATGTTTGTAATTTTTGTAATTTTTGTAATTTTTTTAATTTTTGTAATTTTTTTTAATTTATGTAATTTTTGAAATTTTTGTAATTTTTGTAATTTTTGTAATTTTTGTAATTTTTGTAATTTTTGTATTCTTTGTAATTTTTAAAATTTTTGTAATTTTTGAAATTTTTTAAATTTTTGAAATTTTTGTAATTTTTGTAATTTTTGTAATTTTTGTAATTTTTGTAATTTTTGTAATTTTTGTAATTTTTGTAATTTTTGTAATTTTTGTAATTTTTGTAATTTTTGTCATTTTTGTAATTTTTGTAATTTTTGTAATTTTTGTAATTTTTGTAATTTTTGTCATTTTTGTAATTTTTGTAATTTTTATCATTTTTGTCATTTTTGTCATTTTTGTCATTTTTGTCATTTTTGTCATTTTTGTCATTTTTGTCATTTTTGTCATTTTTGTCATTTTTGTCATTTTTGTCATTTTTGTCATTTCTGTCATTTTTGTCATTTTTGTCATTTTTGTCATTTTTGTCATTTTTGTCATTTTTGTCATTTTTGTCATTTTTGTCATTTTTGTCATTTTTGTCATTTTTGTCATTTTTGTCATTTTTGTCATTTTTGTCATTTTTGTCATTTTTGTCATTTTTGTCATTTTTGTCATTTTTGTCATTTTTGTCATTTTTGTCATTTTTGTCATTTTTGTCATTTTTGTCATTTTTGTCATTTTTGTCATTTTTGTCATTTTTGTCATTTTTGTCATTTTTGTCATTTTTGTCATTTTTGTCATTTTTGTCATTTTTGTCATTTTTGTCATTTTTGTCATTTTTGTCATTTTTGTCATTTTTGTCATTTTTGTCATTTTTGTCATTTTTTTCATTTTTTTCATTTTTGTCATTTTTGTCATTTTTGTCATTTTTGTCATTTTTGTCATTTTTGTCATTTTTGTCATTTTTGTCATTTTTGTCATTTTTGTCATTTTTGTCATTTTTGTCATTTTGGTCATTTTTGTCAATTTTGTCATTTTTGTCATTTTTGTCATTTTTGTCATTTTTGTCATTTTTGTCATTTTTGTCATTTTTGTCATTTTTGTCATTTTTGTCATTTTTGTCATTTTTGTCATTTTTGTCATTTTTGTCATTTTTGTCATTTTTGTCATTTTTGTCATTTTTGTCATTTTTGTCATTTTTGTCATTTTTGTCATTTTTGTCATTTTTGTCATTTTTGTCATTTTTGTCATTTTTGTCATTTTTGTCATTTTTGTCATTTTTGTCATTTTTGTCATTTTTGTCATTTTTGTCATTTTTGTCATTTTTGTCATTTTTGTCATTTTTGTCATTTTTGTCATTTTTGTCATTTTTGTCATTTTTGTCATTTTTGTCATTTTTGTCATTTTTGTCATTTTTGTCATTTTTGTCATTTTTGTCATTTTTGTCATTTTTGTCATTTTTGTCATTTTTGTCATTTTTGTCATTTTTGTCATTTTTGTCATTTTTGTCATTTTTGTCATTTTTGTCATTTTTGTCATTTTTGTCATTTTTGTCATTTTTGTCATTTTTGTCATTTTTGTCATTTTTGTCATTTTTGTCATTTTTGTCATTTTTGTCATTTTTGTCATTTTTGTCATTTTTGTCATTTTTGTCATTTTTGTCATTTTTGTCATTTTTGTCATTTTTGTCATTTTTGTCATTTTTGTCATTTTTGTCATTTTTGTCATTTTTGTCATTTTTGTCATTTTTGTCATTTTTGTCATTTTTGTCATTTTTGTCATTTTTGTCATTTTTGTCATTTTTGTCATTTTTGTCATTTTTGTCATTTTTGTCATTTTTGTCATTTTTGTCATTTTTGTCATTTTTGTCATTTTTGTCATTTTTGTCATTTTTGTCATTTTTGTCATTTTTGTCATTTTTGTCATTTTTGTCATTTTTGTCATTTTTGTCATTTTTGTCATTTTTGTCATTTTTGTCATTTTTGTCATTTTTGTCATTTTTGTCATTTTTGTCATTTTTGTCATTTTTGTCATTTTTGTCATTTTTGTCATTTTTGTCATTTTTGTCATTTTTGTCATTTTTGTCATTTTTGTTATTCTTGTAATTTTTGTCATTTTTATAATTTTTGTCGTTTTTGAAATTTTTGTATTTTTGTCATTTTTGTCATTTTTGATATTTTTGTCTTTTTTGTAATTTTGGTCATTTTTGTATTTTTTTTCATTTTTGTCATTTATTAAATTTTTTTCTTTTTTTTCATTTTTGTCATTTTTGTCATTTTTGTCATTTTTGTCACTTTTGTCATTTTTGTCATTTTTGTCATTTTTGTCATTTTTGTAATTCTTGTAATTTTTGTCATTTTTATAATTTTTGTAATTTTTGAAATTTTTTTTTTTGTCATTTTTGTATATTGGAAATTTTTGTCATTTTTGTAATTTAGGATTTTTTTGTATTTTTTGCAATTTTTGTCATTTATTAAATATTTTTCATTTTTGTCATTTTTGTCATTTTGTCATTTTTGTCATTTATTAAATTTTTGTCATTTTTGTCATTTTTGTCTTTTTTGTCATTTTTGTCATTTTTGTCATTTTTGTCATTTTTGTCATTTTTATCATTTTTGTCATTTTCGTCATTTTTGTCATTTTTGTCACTTTTGTCATTTTTGTCATTTTTGTCATTTTTGTCATTTTTGCCATTTTTGTCATTTTTGTCATTTTTGTCATTTTTGTCATTTTTGTCATTTTTGTCATTTTTGTCATTTTTGTCATTTTTGTCATTTTTGTCATTTTTGTCATTTTTGTCATTTTTGTCATTTTTGTCATTTTTGTCATTTTTGTCATTTTTGTCATTTTTGTCATTTTTGTCATTTTTGTCATTTTTGTCATTTTTGTCATTTTTGTCATTTTTGTCATTTTTGTCATTTTTGTCATTTTTGTCATTTTTGTCATTTTTGTCATTTTTGTCATTTTTGTCATTTTTGTCATTTTTGTCATTTTTGTCATTTTTGTCATTTTTGTCATTTTTGTCATTTTTGTCATTTTTGTCATTTTTGTCATTTTTGTCATTTTTGTCATTTTTGTCATTTTTGTCATTTTTGTCATTTTTGTCATTTTTTTCATTTTTTTCATTTTTGTCATTTTTGTCATTTTTGTCATTTTTGTCATTTTTGTCATTTTTGTCATTTTTGTCATTTTTGTCATTTTTGTCATTTTTGTCATTTTTGTCATTTTTGTCATTTTTGTCATTTTTGTCATTTTTGTCATTTTTGTCATTTTTGTCATTTTTGTCATTTTTGTCATTTTTGTCATTTTTGTCGTTTTTTCATTTTTGTCATTTTTGTCATTTTTGTCATTTTTGTCATTTTTGTCATTTTTGTCATTTTTGTCATTTTTGTCGTTTTTGTCATTTTTGTCATTTTTGTCATTTTTGTCATTTTTGTCATTTTTGTCATTTTTGTCATTTTTGTCATTTTTGTCATTTTTGTCATTTTTGTCATTTTTGTCATTTTTGTCATTTTTGTCATTTTTGTCATTTTTGTCATTTTTGTCATTTTTGTCATTTTTGTCATTTTTGTCATTTTTGTCATTTTTGTCATTTTTGTCATTTTTGTCATTTTTGTCATTTTTGTCATTTTTGTCATTTTTGTCATTTTTGTCATTTTTGTCATTTTTGTCATTTTTGTCATTTTTGTCATTTTTGTCATTTTTGTCATTTTTGTCATTTTTGTCATTTTTGTCATTTTTGTCATTTTTGTCATTTTTGTCATTTTTGTCATTTTTGTCATTTTTGTCATTTTTGTCATTTTTGTCATTTTTGTCATTTTTGTCATTTTTGTCATTTTTGTCATTTTTGTCATTTTTGTCATTTTTGTCATTTTTGTCATTTTTGTCATTTTTGTCATTTTTGTCATTTTTGTCATTTTTGTCATTTTTGTCATTTTTGTCATTTTTGTCATTTTTGTCATTTTTGTCATTTTTGTCATTTTTGTCATTTTTGTCGTTTTTTTCATTTTTGTCATTTTTGTCATTTTTGTCATTTTTGTCATTTTTGTCATTTTTGTCATTTTTGTCATTTTTGTCATTTTTGTCATTTTTGTCATTTTTGTCATTTTTGTCATTTTTGTCATTTTTGTCATTTTTGTCATTTTTGTCATTTTTGTCATTTTTGTCATTTTTGTCATTTTTGTCATTTTTGTCATTTTTGTCATTTTTGTCATTTTTGTCATTTTTGTCATTTTTGTCATTTTTGTCATTTTTGTCATTTTTGTCATTTTTGTCATTTTTGTCATTTTTGTCATTTTTGTCATTTTTGTCATTTTTGTCATTTTTGTCATTTTTGTCATTTTTGTCATTTTTGTCATTTTTGTCATTTTTGTCATTTTTGTCATTTTTGTCATTTTTGTCGTTTTCGTCATTTTTGTCATTTTTGTCATTTTTGTCAGTTTTGTCTTTTTTTTGTCATTTTTGTTTTTTGGATGCCTGAAAGTTATCTTAAAAAACGGGTTGTGAAATTCTTTCACAACAGCTCTTATCTAATAAGCAGTAATGTTTACAACTTAATGGGAATTTAGTTGACCGACGCGCTGCACCACTCCAGCCAGCGATAATTTTTCAAGTTCTCTAGAAATATGCAAATTATTTCGCAACTAATTTCGCAAAGAATAAAACTTCGATGTTTTAGCTGCGAACGAAAAACAACTTAAATCAGTCCCAATCCACACGAATGGCTCCCGACCATTTGGCTAATCTACATTTTTATGGCATTTTATTTAGTAGCTATTCCTTTATAGAGTGGCAGAAACAGACAAGATCGGAGGGACAGGGAATGAATGGTCTGATCTGGTCACCCATCTGTCCATTGATTGATCGACGGTTCAGTATTTACTTCTGTTTGTGTTTGTCGTTGTTGATTTTTATTTAATTTTTTGCAAGAATTAAACTTAAAAGCTTGTTTGCGATCGTCCTCATTGGCTTTGGTGTCTTCTCAATATTTTGACTTGGTATAAACAAAAAAGCTAGTGGTAGGAATCACAATTTAGGTTGAAATACGCCTAATAGTATGCAATTAACTTGTACTGACATTTATTGCACTTTGGATATTTTGTTAACTATTATTTAAAAACTTTATTTTATGCACAAAACGCGCAATATGCGCAATAATTAATTCGGTTATTGCATTTCAGAGTAACGTTAAACCTCTTTGACACATACCTAGTCACAACTTCAAGGAAAATGTTTATTTATTCTTTAATAAACTCCGGAGTCAGTCAATGGTCCGCGTCCGAAAAAACATCAAAATCAATGGAGAAGTCGTGACGAACGACTTTCGATGCGCAAGAGAGCGGTCGTCGATTTTGGACCGATGAGACGAGACGAGACAATCCTAAAGAAGCAGAAGAGGCCTCCGCCGCCAGCCAGTCAGGGATTCCGCGTCAACGATACAATTTATCTAATTTGGTCATCTTTGTTTCACTTTCAGGGGAGTACCGATTGCGGCAGACATTTGAGTTGCCGGTAACGATAGTGGAATTTTAATTCAACTTACTGGTTACTGGTCAGAACTTTGAGTGGGAAATGCAAAAACCAATCGATCACGAAATCATGTTCTTGGCGGATGAATATTTTTCTTCCATTGCCGATCGATGAACCTTTTATATCGAAAGTTCCTTGCTTTCGTTTTTTTTTTTAAATTGTCTGTTAGTTATTCCAAACATTGTGCAATTTTTAAACATTTTTTGTCGGACCAACTCGAGATCTAGATTAATTGGCAGAAACAACCCAATGAACATTCCTTCCTGTCCCAAAAACCGATCCGGCTCGAAGGACCAGTCCTGCCACTTTGTTTTTCGGCTTAAATGGCGACTTCTGTTCCAAAATGTCAACGGAAACAAAGCGGATTCGATTGATCCATATAAAAAAAACCTATGCTAATCTTTTATCATTTTTCGTAGAAAAAATTTAAGTTATCATTTAATAAATGATCATAAGCTGATTGACACTCTTCCATAAGAATTTCATCACTTATCGTCATGCATTTCTCCGAAAATACCCAATTCATTCCATCAAGAATCCATATGAGTGAATTTACCGATCAAACTGGTTTCAGTTTCGGTAAAAAAGGCGACTAATTCATTTCGCGTTATTATATTTTGGAACACTTCTCCGTCCGTCTCTAAATGCAATCTGAAGATTGGAAAGTTCTGAAACCAGACAAATGACCAATATCAGATAACAGCACCAGGGTGTTACGTGCCGAGAAGACGCCTTAAGGATTCCAAGACCCACAGGTAAGCCTTCTTAATGTTTATATAAAAAAGGGGCCAAAGTCGACGACAACAACAACCTCCTCCTGTTCCATCTCCATCGACGGAGACAACGGGGTGCGCAGTGAGGTGTTTAAAATGATTAAAAAGATATGCAAATTTCCGATCTCATCGCATGACGGAAAGTGGTTGGTTTGCTCTGAACGGCGAGCAAATTTCGCCAAAGTTCATCATCATCATCATCGCACCCGATACCTATAAGACAAACCAGTTTCGAAAATATTGGCGTTTTATGGGACGACGAATTCTGGTTTTAATGTTGGAACAGGGAAATGATTTCAAGGACATCGGATGGTTGTATGATTTTTCAAACTAGGTACTCTAAAAAAGCTTTCAAACAAAAACTCTGTTCTTCAAAAATAAGGTAACTGAGGTACATTTATTACGAGTACATACTTAAAAAATAATCCGCATTCCACGTATAAATCATCACTCTATATGTCTAACAACATCATTTCCTAAATTTTAGTTCAGATTTAAAAATCATTTCAATGCTTAATTGAAAAAGTTATATTTCCCCTTCTGAAACTCAAATTGAAAGTTCTTTATCAGATTTTAAATTATTGATAAAAAATCAGTTCATTTTTTTTAAAAGAAAGATAGATCTTTTAAGCTCCTATTTCGGATATCGAAACAAACTTTATGATTTTCATGGCATCCAAGAAAAGTTTAACTTAAAATATTTGAGCTTTGCTGATTTTTATCAACATTTTTTTCCGTCCTTTCGATTCGTAAATGGACTAAACGATTGTTGAACTCTATGGTAAATAAGCTTGCGAGCTTGCCCTGTTTAACCCTGAAATGACCGGATATTTAATACAAAATCCGAAGAAAAGTCTGGTCCTAGCTGGTTGCTCAAATTTTGTTGAAAAAAGCATGGAATATGCACGGATTTAATTTAAGAAGGCTTACAACATCAAACAGAAAACCCTTGTTAGTTTATAAACGTTTTGATTTTTGATCGAAAATGTACTTTTACAGAAATTTTCGGAACTACTCGAATTCAGTTTCTAAAATCTGATAAACTTTGACCAATGCTTTGACTATCCAGCAACCTTTTTTTTATTCGTTAAAATAAAAAAAAAAATAAAAATTTTCCAGATTATAACACGAATCAGTTTGGTACTGTAATTTTTCTCAGAATGACGACTTATTTAAGAATGTGTTTTTTTAAAGTACATAATTTATTTTATTTAAAAAATAAGTCCAATGATTATAAATAAATCGTGAAATCCGTTTCATATGCCCATCCCAAATTTCCTCAGTTTTAATTTTTCATAAATTACACAAAATTTTACACTGTTAATAAGCAGGCATCAGGAATCACTCCTAGTAATAACTTATTTTGTTTCAAACATATCATTAATTTCGGCACAGAGATTTGCTAAATTGGTATCAGATTTTTGCAACCTCTTTTATGGGTGTAGGTAAAAAGGAATAAGCTCCTTATGTCATTTTTTTAATAACTATTGGGCAAAATTTTGTTATGAGATTTACGAACTTTACGAAAAATGTGCAAACAGTTCTCACTTAAGAGCAGACCTTTCAAAAGTGGATTTTCATGAATGGAATACGACACTTGAATAAATCTATAAAAATCTAAATAATTTTTAATCTTTTACAGCTCAAAAACTCTGTTGATTCCAAATTTGGTTGCTTTGATTAACAAAAAACTGGCGTTTTTTCAATGGCAAGAAAAACACCGGTTTTCAAACACAATGAACCGCATTGTTTTCAAAAAATTTTTCAGAAATGTTTTAAATTCTAGAAGAAAACCTTAAAATTGATTCTACTTGCTAATTTAGAGATCTCTGAAGGAAAAAGCCATAAGAAAAATAAAATTTAAATTCATCGAAAATTTTGTTTACACTGTTTCCTAGTACCAAAACGTCAAAGATTCTTGAAGCATAAAAAATCGAGCATTGTTTGATAATGTTTGACCCAAGCATAATTCACTCAATTGAAAAATGTTCAATTATTTCTCAGTCAACGATATTTTAAAAAATTGACAGATTTTAAAAAATTAACAAAAATGACACAACTGTAAAAATGACAAAAAAATGACAAAAAATGACAAAAAAATGACAAAAATGACAAAAATGACAAAAATGACAAAAATGACAAAAATGACAAAAATGACAAAAATGACAAAAATGACAAAAATGACAAAAATGACAAAAATGACAAAAATGACAAAAATGACAAAAATGACAAAAATGACAAAAATGACAAAAATGACAAAAATGACAAAAATGACAAAAATGACAAAAATGACAAAAATGACAAAAATGACAAAAATGACAAAAATGACAAAAATGACAAAAATGACAAAAATGACAAAAATTAGAAAAATGACAAAAATGACAAAAATGACAAAAATGACAAAAATGACAAAAATGACAAAAATGACAAAAATGACAAAAATGACAAAAATGACAAAAATGACAAAAATGACAAAAATGACAAAAATGACAAAAATGACAAAAATGACAAAAATGACAAAAATGACAAAAATGACAAAAATGACAAAAATTACAAAAATGATAAAAATGACAAAAATGACAAAAATTACAAAAAAAATATCAAAAAATTTTGACCGTAGACTGGGTTTGCCAGCCGTCCCGAAAAAGGCTTACTAGCTTTTTTTACACTAACGCTTTTTTTTAAATGTCCCGCTGTCTTTGACTTCTATAAAATTCACTTAATAACACTGGTAAATTCAAACTTTATTTTTAGTTTCAATTTTATGGTTCAACACAAATTTTTTTCTTAAATGTCTTTTTTTCTCAAAATAAGCAATTCAATACAAACAAATTATCAAATACGTCTTTTTTCTCAAAATAAGCATCAATTTTTCAGAGTTTACATTACACAATACTGAATAGCCCTAAAGTTACAATAAGATTCTGATTGGAGCACGTTTAACTTATGCAATGTAAATTACCTTAGTATAAAGAAAATATTGTTTAAGTTGCTTCTACAGCAATTCATTTTTTTGCTAGAGGTGTGAGCTATTGAAATGCACTTTCCAATTCCTTAACGTTAGAAAATTCGTTTACAGCTTTTAAGGAAACATTTATTAAGCACTTTACAAATTTAGTTTGAGTTTTTTTTTTTTATTATTGTTTGAATTATTTACTTATCTTGAAATCGAACCAAAAGCACATGGATTTCTATCAACGAACAAAATGTTACATTAAAAAGATGTAATATCTTACGTTACTGAATAAAGAATTAATAATAATAATAATAATAATAAATGATTAAAGATCTTAATTTTTCAACAGAATCTTCGATGAATTGCCTTCTTACACCACCTTTTTCAACTTAATTATCCAAATTGTATAATTATGGAAGTTTTCTTGATTTTCCAAATTTTTAATACAGTATGTTCGGTAAAAATTTCCGATTGTTCGGTTAATATAATAATTGCTCGGTTTCTATTATAGATTGTTTAGTGAAAATTTCCGAACACTCTGTTAAAAAATTACCGAACGCCCGACAATAAAAACGATGAATTGGTAACTATTTTACAGTTTGCATTTAATTTTGTAAATTATTTTATGGGCTATATCGGTGAAATTTTATATTCTTTGAGAAAGAATATTTAAGAATTGATAGATTATAGGCGGATAGAAGATTAGAATAAGATGAACGATGTTGAAAATGAGCGGAAAGGTAATTTTAATTTGAAAAACTTTTCATCACATTTCATCGTTTTGTTCCTCACGGGCCTACTACCTTGCAGTGGTTGATACAGATAGAATTGTAACAACCAAGGTTGCCGAAAAAAATTCTGTGTTTTTGAGAAAAAAATATGACTTCCTGTGATTTTACCCAAAAATTCTGTGATGGATTTCTGTGATGCTATTTCCTTGAATTTCATAGAAAATTCATGTTAGATTGGATCTTTTTCAAATTTTATTTGGGCAAAATCAGTAACCATCACCAATCTTATCATATTTTTCTAATTCAAAGCAAGAAATCTAAATATGATATTGTCACAAAAAATATAATTTCGGAAATCCATTCAAAATCCAAAAATTCTGGGAAATCTGTGAAAATTTTAAAATTCTGTTTTCTGTGACACAGATTCTGTGATGAAATTTGCTCAAAATTCTGAGAAATTACAGATTTTTCTATGATTTCGGCAACCTTGGTAACAACCACCACACAATAGTAGGCCCAGTGGGGTCGTCCCACAAGCAGAAACTTGCAGTACGAACTTGCAGTTCGTTCAAGGAACAAAACGATGAAATGTGATGAAAAGTTTTTCAATTTAAAATTAATCTTCCACTCATTTTCAACATCTTTCATCTTATTCTAATCTTCGATTCGCCTATAATCTATCAATTCTTAAATATTCTTTCTCAAAGAATATAAAATTTCATCGATTAGCCGATAAAATAATTTCCAAAAATAAAATTTACGGTGATCAACTCTTCAATTGTATTTAATTTATATTAATTTATTCTTACCTTCTGCAATCCTATTTACCAGCTTGTGCTTTGCCCGCCACTAGCACTCTTTAACTCTAATGCACCTCGATGAAAAAAAAACAGTAGCTCGGCAGTGACTCGAATTACAGTTCATACTTGATACTTTTTGTCGAAATGTAACAGCATGGCGTGTTGGAAGTATAAAGACATTAAAAAAGAACAAACATATTTACATTGTATGGACAAATAGAAAGTTTATGACATTCTTAATAAATTTTTGGTTTTATATTCATACCGTGATTTTTTTTTTAAATAAAGTAATACATACATGTTTTTCAAGGTCATAGAATCTTACTGTGAAAAAATGTCAAAAAAATGTTTCAAAAATTTAACTAATGCAACCTTTAAACATCATTTTTCTGAGAGGACGCGCCGTATAATAGTTTGTTCCATACACCATGAACTATCATTTGATGTTGAATTTTTCGACAATCGTTAGTGCAGTTAAGAGTTAACAAAGTACTTTGAGAATCATTTCAATAATCTATGAAACATTCTTGTGCATCCAATAATTGAACCCAACCTTTTACCCTTTAAATTTTCTTCCGGGACAAGAACCTTTGTGCCATCTTTATGAATCAACTCATGGGCTGCCTCCGGAAAGGTACTGCTTTGCGGTTGCGGTTTAAAGCTTCTTACTTGTATCCGGTTTCGCGAATCGTTGCAGGGCCTCGAAGCATTGAAACTGAAAAGCCCCCAGCACATTCGGGTGAAAAGAGGCAATATTTATGACTGGGGGCTGCAGCTGTCACCGGTTTTGGTTCCAAGTGATCTATGAGGACAAAATCAGCCGCAAACAACCGTGAAATGGCAGCAAAGGATGTGGTAATTTGACGCAGATCAGCTTCCGCAAAGTGCCGAATAAGGCGTGTCGCGACCTTGAGCCAAGATGAAGACGCGCTGCTTGATCTCTCGTTCGGGCCAGAACCTTCACCATTCCGTGCTTTGGTAATGCCTCTCTTTTTTAATACACTCATCATTACCGTTTGTGGAGGGCAGATTTATTGGCTGATTATTACCGTCTCAATGGGGCGCGGGGTCGTAAAATTCTACTACCGTTCGAGAGGGTTCGTTGATTCTGAAAGGCTTAAAGCTGCATCACACGACCCACCGCAATGCAACATAAGCAATGGACGGACCCATTCACGGAACCTCCGATAACAGCAACAACAACGACCAATATCCCTTCGATGAACGATCTTGTCTGAACCCAGGATTGCAGAAAGTGGCGTTCGGGTACGTTGAGGTGGGTACTTAGAGGGGGCACAGTAGTGTATCTGAACTTGTACGACCTTCGATTTGTGCTCTCGGACAGGCTCGCAGGTATTTTTATTGCAACTCACAGTTCACCCACCGGACTGACTGGATTGGACCAGACCAGATCGGCCCACCAGCCAAAAGCCCACCACCGCACCGGTTTAAAGTCCAATACTGGCTGCCAGAACTTTAGTCGACCACCGCAAATCGATACGAAATGGAGAACGCTCTCTCGTGTTGTCTGTTGTCGGTTTGGTCTGCGGAAAGGATTTAATTATTCCGGTTTTCAAAGCTTTGATTTGAGCCGTTTTGTGGTTCTTTCACCGTGCGGTTTCGGTTTTTTATCCTTCTCGTTTGCTGCAGAATCAGTTAATTGTTGTGGTTGATTGAGAAGGTATACAGGAATCTATAGCTTAGGTTTTGTATGCAGAAAACTTAAAAAATAATCATATAACCGAAAACATTTATCGACTTCAACCTTTTATTTCAGAAATCATTTTAAACAGATGGAAATGATGTATAGGTACGTCATAAACAAATAAAAAAACATTGGATTTTTCACATTTTTCATTCAAAAACTGTTGCAAATTTTTTACTTTTTTTTTTGTTTCGAATTATAATAGTCGTTATACCATCTTTATGGCCTTCGTGACTTTGTATCAACGTTGCAGTTGGCAGACAGTTATTGAAAAAACTTATCCGGTGCAACTATTATCGATGTTTACTCTTGGGCTCGAACTCACGGACATCGGATCAGGAAGCAACTGGCTTGCCAACTAAGCTATATCATAAGCCCTTTAATAATGAGATGGAAAAGATCTTAAAAACAATAAAATACTGAAAATCGAAAAAAAACTAACTGTTACAACTACAGTATGACCCATAAAAATGCGAAAAATTTTAGGAATCTGTTCAGGGTTGTTTTTGACAATTTTGGAGGAATATTTTTTGGGTGTATTAGCCTTCATATGTCAATTGACGTAAACAATACAGTAGTACAGTATACGCTCCCAAAAAACACTTTCTTGCTGGATAATCGCTGAAAAAATGTACTGACTGAATCAAAGCAATGGAAAGATTCCTTTTAATTCAACTACGGTAAATGAAAAGTTCATATACCAGTATTTCGGTAGCAACTTACTACTTTCTTCAGTGAACGTTTTCGATTGATGAATGTGTATCATTTCCCTCCCTTATATTATCCGAGTTAGGTAAGCTACTACTAGGTAGCAGAAACCTCCGAATGCTCGGCAGTTATGCCGTTGTTTGTTTTTTGGGTCTACCTTCCCTATTCTGGGTGTTTTCTGGTAGTGCTAAATTATTTACTACCTTTTTTGGGCATTGTCAGGTAAATTATTGTATTTCTTTTTACCTAAGAATTTGAACAACCAAGTGTGCCCTGGTCCGGTGTCTCCGTTTAAGAGATCAACTGATTTTTCATTGAAGATTTCAATGCTTTCAGCAACATCCAATTTAAGCGAATTACTATTCAACCACCGAATCAGCGAGACATTTCCTCGATCAATAGAATGACCGGATTCACACTTGTGTAAAGCTACTGCAGATCTAGGTTTCTGTGAAGGAAGGATTTTCTTCTTTGAGTCAGATCTAGCTATAGCCATGTGTTCCTCGAATCTATCAATCAATTTCCTTTTGGTTTGTCCAATGTACACCTTATCACAGTCGGAACAACTGATTTTGTACACAAACGATCTATGAAGGAGCTCCACTGGATCTTTAGTCGATCCTAAGATGGATTTCAGTTGATTATTAGAGCTAGTGAACACTAGTTTAATATCAAACTTTGTCAACTGGTGTCGTAATTCGACTGCGTTGACACTGTTGAACTCCATGGACGTTCGTTGAAACTCCATCTGAATAGGCGTTAAAGTAGTGAAAGATTTCCGTTGAAGCAATCTTTCTTTTTTCCTTATGATGGCTTGAATGGATCTACTTTGATATCCATTTTTATTAGCCGTTTGGAAAATATATTGAAGTTCCTTTTCTCTTCCTTCAGTTGATAGGGGAATGGAGTTCATCCGATGGATCATGTGGTGGAACGCCGCCATCTTATGCTGGAACGAGTGGTTCGAGGTGCTCGGTATTACCCTCATGGTGTTTGTCGGCTTTCTGTAGATTTCGAATTGGAATGGGCGATGGAAGCTAAAAGTTATTCTTTCTCTCCTTAAGAAAAACTCCTTTAGAACTGTCAAAAGTTGGGTGAAATTATAGCTGCATCCCACTTGCACTAATGCAAAACCATCACCCAAATTCGTCAGCGCTTCCATCGCCTATAGGCCATCATCTCTCCTTACCAGAACATCCAGGAAAGGTTTTCTGTCTTCTTCTATTTCGCAAGTGAATTTAATATTCTTATGCAAACCGTTTATGGATGTTAGAAGTTCTTCAAAAAAATCTTTGTTTACTACACAAATAATGTCATCGACGTATCTCCACCATTTTTCGGGTAATAAATCTTGATTTTCAAGAGTCTCCTCCAAATGAGCCATTAACAGTTCACACAAGAATGGAGACAGAGGATTTCCCATTGGTGCCCCCTTTGTTTGTCTATAGGACAAATCTCTAAATTTAAAGAAGGTTTGTCCCATACACAATTCCACCAATTTCTTGTCGTTTCTAACTTTGATTAGAAGATTAGAAGCTTCTTTAACGGGAACACTTGGAAACAAAGCTGAAACATCAAAAGAAACCATGACCTCGTCCTCTTCTATGCCTCCCTTCTTTAACGGGTACACTTGGAAACAAAGCTGAAACATCAAAAGAAACCATGACCTCGTCCTCTTCTATGCCTCCCGACGCCTGCGGTCTGTTCACGAACTCTAGGGTGTTGATCACCGATCTCGTTTTAAAGGGTTTTGGCATCCTTTTAAACTCGTTCAGTAACCACTTCGCCACTTTTTCAGTGGGCGCGTTCACTCCCGAAATTATCTCCCTCATCTCATTCCCTGGTTTGTGAATCTTCGGTAAACCTTTGATTCTAGGGACGATTGGGGCAGACACTTTCAGGGCGCCCGGCGCAAACCCTAAGATCGGTCCACAGTCCTTCAGCGTTTTTACCACTTCCTTTACCATCTCCGGTAGTGGGTCCTCTCTTCGAACTCGATACGGTCCTTCATCGATTTTGGCCTGAATCAATCCGTTGAAATCAGTTTTGTCCATGATGACCACCGAATTTCCCTTGTCCGCCTTGACGTAGAACACCTCCTTTCTCCTAAGTTCTTTCGCTATCTGGATTTTCTCGACGTTGGATTTCCCATTGATGCCCTTTCTCAAGACATCTGCAACTTCGGCTCTGGCGCTATCCTTCTGGGCCGTGGACAGCTTACTGGACCTAAAGCCGTCTCTACATCGATGATTATCTGGTCCATCCTTGGTTTCCTCAACACCGCGTAGTTTAGACCTTTGTTAAGTAGATCGATCTGTTTGTCGGTGAACTCTTCCTTCGATCAATTCACCACAAAACCATCCAGTACCGCCACGCTGGGTTTCTCGTAGTTCCGGGGCGGTTGCCTCGCCTTCAGTAGCTCCAACTTATTCCGTAGCACCCTTTCCTTACGCCTTTCCTCGCACTTTTCCGCCCTTGACCTTCGTCAGAAACGCAGGGAACAACAGAGTCGTGGTTCAATTTTTAATCAGCAATCAGGCTAAAAGAAGGCCTTAAAACTTCACTAACTCACGTGTCTTCAGCTTTTCATCATCTCGATTTGGAGAAGTTATTCAGCAAACGTTATTACTCAAACGTCAATTGTAGATCAATAAAAAAAACAATAAAAAGGCCAATGTCTGTCCGATACCTGGCACTCACTTTTCTAGCGTATCCGGCCAACCTTAACCACCTTCTGGATACTGGGTTTGCCGTAGAGTCACGCGAGCTCGTGGTTTACCCTTCGCCTCCACACTCGGTTCTCCTACACGCCCAAAGAACAGAAAGATCTTAACACTCGTCGCTGGAATATTCCGAGTGTACGCAGATCCTCCTCGAGCAATATCCATCTCTCGTGCCCTTAGAGAACAACCGGTGTATTGAGCGTCATATACAGGTTACACTTCTTGCGTTTCAGCTTGCGATAGATATCCTCCACCGCCGCTGATGATCTGCCGACTATATCAATGTCATCGGCAAAGCAGATAAGTTGACTGGATCTGTTGAAAATCGTGCCCCGCATTTCACCCACCGCTTGTCACCATCGCGATGCATCGCTGGTCAGCTTCCCGGAAAAGCCGTTCTCGTCCATGATTTTCCATAGCTTGTCACGGTCGATCGGCTTTGAAGTCGATGAACAGATGGTGCGTAGGGACTTGGTGTTCACGGCATTTTTGGAGGATTTGCCGTAATGTGAAGATCCGGACCGTCATCGACCGTCCCTCCATGAAGCTGACCTGATGACTGTTTGCTTGTGGCATTAGGCGGCGGGGTAGGCCAACTTGTCCGAGCTCAGTTTGATGAGTTCTGCTGCGATGCCATCCTTCCCAGCTGACTTGTTGATATTCAGCTGGCGAATGGCTTCCTTCACTCATCATTGGGAGTGGTTCATCTACGTCGTTGGCTAAGCCGGCGATGTTCCTTCCCCCACCGTCTTGATCTTCTTCAAGTGCACCGTTCAGGTGTTCACCGAAGTACTGCTTCCACCTTTTGATCACCTCACAATTGTCCGTCAAGATGCCTCCTTTCTTATCCCAAAACACATTTAGGCTTGCGGCACGAAGCCTACACTCCTCGTCGAACCAGTCGTTCCGTCGAGTTCGTTCCACATGACCGATGACGTTCTCCGCAGCACTGTTGACTGCTGTCTTGATGGTGTTCCAACAGTCCACGAGAGGGGCTTCGTCAAGCTCACCCTCTGCCAGCAGCGCTACTTCGAGCGATTGCGCGTAGTCTGCCGCGACCTCAGGTTGCTCCAGTCGTGCGATATTTAACCGAAGCGGGCGTACGGAGAGTACGAAGTGTTTTGGGCGCATCTTCACCATCACCAGATAATGGTCTGACTCGATGATGGCGCCTCGCCAGGATCTGACGTCGATGATGTCCGGGAAGTGCCGGCTGTCTATCAAAACGTGGTCGATCTGTGATTGACTTTGGTACGGTGATCTCCAGGTGTACTTGTGTGGAAGGTGGTGCTGGAAAATGGTACCACGTACGGCCATTCGTTTGGAGGCGGCGAAATCTGTTAGTCTTAGGCCGTTTTCATTGGTCAGCTGGTGCGCACTGAACCTTCCAATTGTCGGTTTGAATTCCTCCTCCTGGCCGACCTGAGCATTAATATCCCCGATGACGATCGTGATATCATGTTTTGGGCAGCGGTCGTATTCACGCTCCAGCTGCGCGTAGAATTCGACTTTGTCATCACCGGTACTTCCGAGGTGAGGGCTATGCACGTTGATTATGCTGATGTGGGCCGGCGTTGGTTGTTCGGCCACCACCCGATCACGCGCTAGAGATCGGCAGTTCCATGTTTTAAGTTTCCAATCGCTAGAGCCTTTTCGTCGCGTTTTGGACTTAACTGCCATTCACTAATTTTATTAATTTTTTAGTAAAATTTCTTATTTCTTCTTCTTTAATTTTGCGGATTATCACTATGATGTTTCTGTTATCTTCTTATTCATATACGGTATGAGCTCGAGAATGGCTGACTGTGCTTATTTATTCGTTGAGCTCAATTGAAAAGCTTTTTATTTTTAAGTCAAGAATAGTGTGACATAGATGTTTTTACTTGATATGGTTTTTATTAACGTCTTTTCTCAATTTGTGTTACGTATACGCTGTTCTAAGAATGTAAGTTTGGATGAAATTTCAAATTAATTTTTAGCTGCTGTTTTATGAGGTTTTGATCAATATTTAAGTTTTGAACAGATATGATTGATTTTCAATTCAACGAGATGCCTCACCTTTTTTGGTTCTAATCATTCCAAAAATCGAAAACTACCTGACTTGAATGACAAAACGTCTTCACGACACTCCTTGAAGCTTATTTGCCTAAACTCTGACGACAAAAGCAAACGAGGCGTCGCGAACCAAAACTGTCGAAAGCGAAGCACGTTCCGTCGAAATCAAATTAAAAAAACTCCAAAACAAATGCATGTGCGCATCCTGAAAAGAATAATTAAAAGTAAATTTCCGCAACGCTATTGCGGCTTTACTTATAGTATCTACGTCGTCGGTCGTCATTGTGGGTACATTTCAAATTTTTATTGATGGCGGCGTCTCCGTCGTCGTCGTCAACCCAACCTTGAGTTTGCAACGGTGCGAAAATGACGCCATCTAGGAGGCGTTTGTTTTAATGGCCTGTTGAGGCTGTTGTTTCCTGCAATCACAAATCGGTGTGAATTCCGGCTACTTCGATTGCTTGGCTTGAATGGATGTGGATACTTACTCAGTCACAGCAACACGCTTGAAATGTGTGTCACGAATTGGTTCTGGAAAGGCACGAACATGTAAAGTAGATTATTTTTGTTATCATAAAACTGCCATCAAAAACCTTTTAAGGTAGATTATGCAAATAGTGTTACTATTACTAATTCATACTCGGTGTATTTTTACTGAGCAGATTTATGCTTCGAAGTTCTGAATGGAATCGATTAGTTGTGAAAACTGCCTATCAATTTTGAAAACCGACCATATATATTTTGTAGATTGGCTCAAAAAACAGGCCTGTGCAAAATTTCGAGTGTGAAGTGTTTATCAGGTCTGTTTTTTGGGCCAATCTACAAAATGTACATGGTCAGTTTTCAAAATTCGATCATGACCTATTTGGCTGCCACCCTAGTAACTTAATTGACCTCAACATGGCATAAATCACTTGACATTTTGAGTCTCCAACATTTTAAGTCACCATTACGGGTTCGTTTCCCCAAATTAACTTGTAGGATTGTCAAATTCGCATCACGCTTTGTTGTGATGTTTACCCAACAATCGTGGGGTATATTTCAATTCAAAATCAGAATTAACACTTCACTAAGTGCACAGTTCTTCACCCATGGTGCTGATATTACCGCCACGCCAACCGTTGAATGACCTCAGCCTTTGGTTCAGTTCAGCTCGGGCCATGATACAGATACCTACACAACTAATGTTTGAAAATTAGCATGCCATAGCGAAGTCGATTAAATTTATGACTATATTTGGTCAATCTGTCGCCTTCGAGTGTCGGCCAGCAGCGGCGCCCTCAAAGTCTGAGAGTGTCTGACTTGACTCGAACCGGTGCGGAGTGGTTGATCCTTCTAATCGAATACAAATGATTCGGGGTGGCCGAACCGACTTGGTTGAACGGTTCTTCGGAGGATTATACATAGCTACTTTTCCAGTGTTATCAATACTCATCACAAAAAATGTGGCGCTTTGATCATATGAACTTTTAGCAATTATAAAACTGCACATTCTAATGTTAATTCAATTCAGGCGCCTTGTGGTTAATTACACCGGTCTAGTGGATGATGATCGCTGGATTACAGCTGTACGGCACAAGATTTTTAGCAGCAACGCTAATACGATTGCTTTTGTGTGTTCATCATTTGTTAGAATGATTGGATTCAGCGGTTTCCGAGGCAATGAACTGAGATGTCTGATTTTTTTTTAGTATTTTTAGTTTTAAAATTCCAATTACAATATAGGTATAAGCAGTGTATCGAAAATAAATTATACACACATTTTCTTTTCATTGTATTGATTTTATTGATGATTCAAACAAAGAAATAGTTCAGAAGTGTTTCAAAAAGCTTATTCTTACAGTTTATAAAGAAATACAAGTAAAAAAGTAATTATTGGTAATATTTTCGGACTTTCAACTTGACGCGTTTCATTAGGTTTTGTACAGTTGATTGATCACACTTCTTGGCCGCAGTATTCCAATTTTTCTTGAAAACCGCCATGGTCCTGTTGGCCTACCATCCTTCTTGAAAACTCTCATGACGATAGCCCAATATCGTTATATGGGGCGAAGCTGGGTTCAGTTTGGTGGGTTGATATCTTTTTCAACGAAATCTACATCGTTATCCTCAAACCATCTAAGAGTGGATTTAGCGTAGTGAGCTGACGCCAAATCCGGCCAGAATAATGGTGGAGTCGTATGTTTCTTATATAGTGGCAGCAACCTTTTCTGCAAACACTCCTTTTGGTAGATATAGGCATTTATTGTTCTTTTGTAAAGAAACTCGCCAACTTCAAGCCGCAGGAGCAGATTGCCTACCACACAAGCACTTTCTAGACAAATTTTTTCGCCAAATCTTGTATGGACATCGATCGATTCCGGTTGATGAGGTTGATTACCGTACGGTCCAGATTTGGGTAAGATGGTTCTGGTTTTCTGCCTCTTCCTGGCAAATCATCGAACGTATAGTTTCCCCGAACTTGTGGATGATGAATTTTGGGCTCGCCGGATGAATGCTGAAACGTTTCGCCACTTCATTCATCGAGATGCCCTTCTCTCGCATCTAAATGTCCACACACGAATTTTAACTTCTTTTATAATTCGCGACATTTTGGGAGAAACGAATGTTTCAAACGTAAACAAAGCGCTGGTTCACTCTTGACAGATCAAGATGCTACATACAGGTGAGCACAGTTGTGCGCGTTCACGCGTTAGTAAGTAGAAGGCCCAAATATGTTATAGTTAATTTTAGATACACTTTTTAGGTTGAAAAGACTTGATTAGTCCTAATAGTCGAATTTCGCTGCCTGATACTATGGTAAGCCATCTTGAAATCCAATATGGTGACTTCCACTCAACTTTAAAATATTGTAAATGACTGAAAACCGCATGAAAAAAATCTAACAAAATGACAAAAATATAGCAAAATTATGAATAAAATATGGCAAAAAAATGATAATATTTAACAAAAAAAACGAAACTCCGACAAAAATATAAAATCAAATATGGCAAAAATTTGACAAATTCGTCGTATTTGAGAATAAAATGACAAAGCCATGACCGAAATATTAAAAAATAAAAATATTACAGATGGTAGAAATTTGACAGTAAAAGGAAAAAAAAAAACTGACAAAGCTACATATATATAAAAAAAATATACAAAATATGTCATGACCAAAACTTTCAATAATGACAAAACTCGAAAAAAAAAACTTAATTATAATAATAACTTTTTAAGTAAAAAATAACAAATATGACAAAATTTGTCAATAAAATAAGTACACATCTGTGCAACATAGTCGAAGGTGATATAATAAATAAATAAAATGACAGAAATCTGCCAATACAAAAATGTGACAAAACTATTACAAAAAAAAACAAAATTATGGCAAAAACGTTGTTATGTTTGTTTTTTTTCTATCCGATTTTGATCATTTTATTGTCAATTTTTGTCATTTTTTTCATTTGTCGTATATTTTTTCATAGTTCTGACAGCTATTTTCAGTTGATTGTCAATTTTTTTTACAGTTATGTCTTTTTTTTTGTTTTGATAATTGTTGTTTTTACATCTTCATGTCATACACGACCTTAATATATCAACTATGCAGATGGCGGACAATTACTGAAAAACTTATCTGTGTTCGATGTTTTCTCTTGGATTTGAACTCACGGACATCAGGAGGCAACTGACTAGCCAACTGAGCTACATATATCACAAACCCATAGTTCTGTCTTAATTTTGTCACTATTTCGTCATATTTTCATCACATTCGTTATATTTTTGTAACATATTTTACATTTTTTTTTTGGATGTATGTCATATTTTTAAAATTTTTGTCATTACACTGTCATATTTGTCATCATTTTGTAAGTTTTTTATACATATTTTTGTATTAATTTTGATATATTTTTATTCCATTCTGCATAATTTTATCAGTTTTTTAACATTATTTTGTCATATTTTAGTCAGAACTTTGTCATGTTCATACACATAAGGCATATTTTTGACATTTTACTGTCCAACTTTTGCCATATTTTTATCATCTTTGTCATAGTTTTATCATATGTTTGTCAGGTTTTTGTGATTTTATTGTAATATTTTTGTTATTAGATATTATGTCGTTCATATTTGAAATTATTTTTGTGAAATATTTGCTCTAATTTAAGTTCTGTCATATATTGTCAAATCTCGATCAATATTTTGTCATATTTGTAAAATTTTTGTTATTTTTTCTGAAATTTTTGACATTTTGTGAATTTTTTGTCATTTTATATATTTTTGTCAAAATTGTGCAATATTTATCATATTTTTGGCATAATTTGTTTACCACATTTGTCGTATTATATTCAAAGTCCTGTCATTTGTCCCTTTTTCGTTTGTCATATTTTTGCCACACTTTTGTTATCTTTCTGTCATTATTTTGTTTTATTGTTATAACATTGGTCATAATGTTTTATATTTTTTTGAGTGTTTGTTCAGATTTTCTAAATTTTTTGTTTATTTTTTTTCAGACAGTCATTTTTATCTTATTTTTGACCCCTTCTTCTCAAGACCCATGTTGTTCATGCGATTTTCTGTTATTCGCCGCATTTTGTGGAAGCCGCCATTTTGGGTTTTAAGACAACGACATTTCACAACGAATTTCAACTTTTATCCATTTAGCCCCTTCACACTATACTAGGCTTACCAGATAATTTCAGAAAAAAGCGAGACATTCTACGAAAAAAAAGGGACATCGCCGAAAAAAGCGGGACATTTTCGAAACTCTTAAAAAGTATGTGTTCCTTCTGCTAAAATAGTTCATAGAAAGAAATAAAACATGGATAAATGAAATTTGTTTCAAAAATTGAATTCTTAAGAAAAATGTTTTAGTTCAGAGTCATTTAAAATTCAAAAATTTGAAACTTTTGGATTTGGATGGAAATTTGAAACTTAAAATCAGGAGCCATTATCATTTGGAAGCAACATAAAGAATAATTTCTTCAATCGAAAAATACTAACATCGCTAGGACGCACTCTAAGAACGCTTAACTGAACAAGATTGTTTTTTTTCTAAAGACATTGTTCGGCACAAAAACGCTAATCCGCTAATCGCTAGTTAGTCCGATAACTTTTTGTTAGCGGTTTAATTTTGCTGCTAAATTTTGATTGAGCTAGCGAATTAAAAATTTCCGCTATTTTTTTTTGATTCCGCTAAATGACGACCGCTAACTTCCATTTACTTGTTTCAAATTCACTAGTTATTACTGATAGAACTAAACTTTTTGTCGTTTGACAAGTTAAGGAGACATCGGGTATCATTCTTACAACAATATGTGCTCCAAGGGAAAGTGGTCACTTCGAATGGTCTCAGTGCAGGATTGCGTCATTCAGATTATTTTTTTTCTCTTTAAGTACTTCTTTTCTCAACATTCTTAGAAAAAGAATTCAAGAAATATAGTTAAACATTATTAAACTATTTTAAATATCCTTTTTGTAATTCATAGCTAAAAGGTCAACTTTGCGATACTGTTTTTTGCCTGCAAAAGTACAGTCCACGGCCTACTTGATCAATATTTTACGTGACTTTAGCATGGTCGTCCACATGCGGTGATTTGTTGAAATGGGCTTTTTATGTTATTCGATGGATTTTCAAATGTTTTTTTTCCAAATTTCCAAGTTTTTGTTTAGATCTCAACGTTACTATCCCACCCGGCAAGATTTTTTCAGCACGACTCGTACATGTATTAAACGAAAATTACCAAAATTCCAACCATTTAATGTTAATTTAAATTCAGCTGTCGATTTTTTAATCGGTAATACCAAAAGTGTTAACGTGATAGATAGTTTTATCTGTAGAACGCTGTTTTATTGAACTGTCTGGTGTTGTAAAAATGTGATCATGAATGGGAGTTGAGAAATCAAGAGGAAATTAGAGCATAGTTTGAGAAGTTGTGGTCTGTGGAAGAAATGTATTTGAACGGAACCGTTAATTAGGATGGATTACGATGGTTGCCTTGATTGGGAAAAGCTAGAAAATTGTAGCGCGCATCAAGATCCAGAAAATTCAGCTAAGTATCCGTTTATTTCATTTTTAATCCTCCGAAAAAAATATTTAGTTGGAATAGTTCCAAGGTAAGATGATGAGTATAAATGTTAATTTTATTTTATTGATATAATATTCAAAATAGCTTAACTCTATTTAAGGGGATCAGTGGGGGGTTGGATAGGTCATCAAAAGAACGAAAGACTGAAATACAATGGATTGTGGGTTCAAGCCAGCCGGAGTACCTCGGCAAGTTTAAAATTATGCTAAGGATATCAGGGTATCTTTTGATAATTCTAAATTTGTTTCGAACAGTTGGAAGAGAGTTTGATGAGTCAAACCTATCCCAAACCAGTGGTAACGGACCCCTTGGTAATACTGCAAATATTGTTTGTGAGTTAAGCGTGGACAAAATTTGAATGTGTGATCGAGACTTCCCGTACCGCCTCGGGTCGAAAGACCTATCAGCCACTGGTGGGTTCTCATACATACATACATACATACATACATACGACTCGTACATGTATTAAACATGTACGAGTCGTGCTGAAAAAATCCACTTTCTACAACTGATTTTAAGTGGATGAGATATTTACTTTTCACAATACAGTGTTTCACTGGTATTTCAAATCAGGTAAAATAAAGGTACGATAAAATCGCCATAGAATGAATTTCTATTTTCATTTCATTTAGTTTTATAGATCCACGTTTTGCAATGCTCTTATCATAAGAATTTTGCATTTCTATTTTGGAAGTTTGAAAAAAAGTAAAACCTGGTTAAAAAACTTTCATCAGACTGGTCACAATAAAAATCCACTATGTTTGTAAAGTATTTGAGCAAGCGAATTGAGATGCAACAATAAACCATGCTGTTACCATGCTGTTTACGTTATTGTTAGTCAACAGTTAGCGATTAGCGTTCAGCGCTTTAAGCTTGAAGCGATAACTTTTTCAACTGACTTAGCGGTTTTTATTAGCGATCGCTAAATTTGAATGATCTAGCGATTCAATTAGCGCCGCTAATTTTTCAATTAACGATGCCGAACACTGTCTAAAGACATACACCGTCTTAGCCGATTTAGGCTTTACAGACTGAATAAATGACGTGGACAACTTAAGATTAACATTTAACACCCAGTACCGAGATGGGAATCGAACCCATGCCATCAGTGGACCAGCGATTACGGTCTTACCACGCAAACCACTCGACCACCGAGTTGTACCATTGTTGTGATGTTGCTAGTGTAAGCTTGCCGAATATGTAGGTAAAACAAAATTTAGGAAAAAGTTCCACTCGGTTGCCCGGTTTTCGTAGAAAAAATTCTGTATTTTGTGGAGATTTATTCACTTAATTTAAAAAAAATTTACAAAAAAAAACTTAAATTGATTAATAAGTAATAATTGATTCGTTCGTACTGCAAGTTTTCCGCTTGTGGGACGAACCACACTAGGCCTACTATTGTGTGGTGGTTCCTACAATTCTATCCGTTATCAACCACTTCAAGGTAGTAGGCCCGTGAGGAACAAAAAGATGAAACGTGATGAAAAGTTTTTCAAATTAAAATTACCCTTCCGCTCAATTTCAACATCTTTCAGTTTATTCTAATCTTCTTTCCGTCTATAATCTTTCAATTCGTAAATATTCTTTCTCAAAGAATATAAAATTTCACCGATATAGCCGATAAAATAATTTCATTGATTAATAATAATTTTTGTTTTGCGTCCATAAACGAGTTTTTACAGCAAGTTTTATCTGAATAATTATGAACAGTTTTATGGAAGCCTAAAACACCCCAATTTATTTTCAAGTCTATTCTTTTTAATTTTTATTGAATAATTTCGTGGTTTTGACACAGTTTGTTCGAATATTTTTCGTATTTTGGGTTGAAAATTTTGTAATTAAATGTCCGGATTTTGCCAGGTTTTAGATAAAATCGACCGGATTAGCCCGGTCCGGATATGTTTAGAAAAAAAATCAGGTAGCCTTAAATGCTAAGAACTAAACGAGTTATTTAATCTTCTCTTTTATAAACTTTGAAAAAGTGCTGCTAATTTTGAGAATATACATAAAAAAGGGGGGCTGTAAATGAAGAATACAACTTCCAACAATCCATCATTCATCGTAAACAACGCATGCCCTCATTGAACTACAATTATCCTCTAAATACCGTATAGATGAATGGAAAAAAGGGTGTAAAAGACTAATCTCAACCTGACCAGAGCAGAAATGACCCCGTAGGGACCAGATGCCTTTCGGCCCAGCCATAAAGGCAACGACTTGGCGTGCTATACGCAACGCCACCAATCGCGAAACGACGACGCACGCCGTATAAGTAGACTTGCCGTCATTGAAGATTCCTTAAAAGGAATCATCGGTGTTGTTGGCTTGCTGGCTTGCAAGTTGTGATCATTGATACGATACACGATTCCGCAGCATCCCCCCCAACCGAATGTCTGATGCCAGAACAGAAAGGAAGGAAGTTCACCTCCTTCGGTAGAAATCCGGTCCAGTGTTGTTTTTGTTTTTCATCCCCTGTTTGGGGTTTTTGTTGGTTTTAAGTAGACTGAATGAATCGAGTTAAATCAAACAAAAAACAAGCTCAGGAAATGAAAATTATGCACATGGTAAACAAATATAAATAGAAACCTTAAATAAAAAGGTAACAATTATTGTTAAGAATATTTTCAAAGCTTTTGAACTCTAAAAGTAGTTTATAAAACTTCACCTAAGCTAAATTATGCACACCGGAAGTGACAAACTCAAAAAATTGTTTGCGGTTTGCGGTTTGCGGGCCTAAATATGATGAAGCGTATTACTTCGGGTCAAACTTCTGAGCAAAGACCCTCATTATTCGATGGGTTAATCCCGATGCTCAGTACTACTTAAAGCCTCCGTTTACGGAATATTGTTAGTTCATTGGCCTCAAGCCATGTTGCATTGTCGTTTTCGCTTTTTAAATCTTCCTCAGCCATTATTGAGGAGGCCTCCAATAAATTGAGCACAAAAAATCACATCAAACTCATCACTTGCAGTCTCGTTAAACGTCTCCATCGAGGGGAGATAAACGAATACAGCCCTCCATCATTCATTGCTAGGGGTCGACTCCGAACCTGATGCCCTTGAAAGATATGAAAATGGTCATCCGCAAATGATTATGGTGCAAGCAAGTTGCTGCGCGGGGCGATAAACGAGTATCCCTCCAAGGGGTTTAAGCAGATTTGAAACCTACGATGAGGCTGAATCGTCGTTTCAACTGGATAGCGGAATTTTTCGCAATAAGTTCTTTTCGATGTCTTCGGATGTAAATTATTTCTTTTACGACATTTTGTCGTGACCGACAACAGCAGCAGTAGCTTGGAGAAGATTCAAATAGTGGGTACTTACTGGAGTAACTTAACTTTGTTCGGTGGCTATCGACATCTGAATCATCGTTTTAAGGGTTCACTAACTCAACGGAATACTGAGAGCTATCAGGTAGCTGCGCAGATCAATCACAGATCGATGCCTAATATCTCAATCGAGTGACACCAATTGGTTTTGATAGCTTTGCTCAAATTCCTTACATGTTTTAAGTAGCACAAGGCAATCTCTCATTTGGTTTTGTTTTTTTTTCTTTTTCTCTACAGATTTCCATAGAGTGGAAGTGGATTTGGCGTACCTGAAGAAACATAAGGCAGATTTTTGGTAACGGATTTTAGATTCCTTTCTCCTGGGTTTCTATGGCATAGGTAAGAGATTTGAAAAATTGGTGAAAGTTAACAAAATAAAAATTCGAAAATACGATCAATTTGAATGTTGCGCGAATTTAAATGTCTTTGTCAATCAAAGATGTGTTACTGACTGAAGATCAGGTTATGCCGAGGGGTTCGCACTTGGTTTTGTTTCTTTGATCGCGACAATTTTGTCTTTTATTTTTATCAGCTGAAATTATAGGACAATCTCAGGACAAGAAAAACGGCTCAGGCTAAAGATTGTCAAATTCAATGATAGGTTCAACCCGTTTTTTTGTGTAAAATAGCAGAAAGTTTTGAGATTTATATGAAATCCAAAATATTTTTTCTTAGAATATAAGACATGTTTTCCATCCTTTTTGGTCGAATTTCATTTAAAAAAAGTTAAATTAAAATTTCAGTAGAACCTAAATTTTATTTAAATTACCTGCAGCAGATTTAAAACAGATACTCATGAAAAGCTGAATGTAAATATGTCTATAGACTTAAACATTTTTTCTTCTAAAAACTTGTTAATCTGTACATCGAGTTTGATAAAAAAAAATGCTTTTTACGTTCGAAAACTTACACAGTAAATTTTTGCCTCGATTCCCAGAAAAAAAAAATTGCTGGAAACCAGCAATCGGTTTTCTAATTGCTGAATTTTTTTCAGTAATTGGTTGTGTTCTTGTCATTTTTGCTGTAAAAATCAGCAATCGGTTTTCATATTGCTGTACTTTCCAGCAATTGATCTAGTTTGCTGGAAAATCAGCAATCGAGTTGTCACATAGCAGTCTGTTTTTTTTCGTACGCTGAAGCAAGGTGAGACTCTATTATACGAATGTTGGTTAAATTGATATAATTATTTTTATTTTCCTCTATAAAGGGTGATACGGTCAAAATTTGGTCAAGGGAAATTGCTTGTAAATCGGTAAATCGTTAATTTAAAAATCAAATTAAATTTCTTTTTCAAGTTTAATTAGTATAAAATTCAGGAAAAATATTCAGTTAGGCTTCCGCTTTTCCAAATCCGAATTGCCGGGCCTTACGCTTAACCCCTGCCATCAGATTTTGTACAGCTATCTTGTCCACCTTCTTCGCCGCAGAAAGCCAGTTTGCCTTGAACTGCTGCTCGTCCTTAGCAGTTTTTTTGGTCTTCTTCAGGTTCCGCTTTACAATAGCCCAGTATTTCTCAATTGGGCGGAGCTCTGGCGTGATGGGAGGGTTCTTGTCCTTGGGAACCACCTGCACGTTGTTGGCGGCGTACCACTCCATGGCCTTTTTACCGTAATGGCAAGATGCCACATCCGGCCAAAACAATACGGAACAACCGTGTTTCTTCAGGAAAGGCAGCAGACGTTTATTCAAACACTCTTTCACGTAAATTTCTTGGTTGACAGTCCCGGAAGCGATGAAAATGCTCCTTTTCAAGCCACAGGTACAGATGGCTTGCCAAACCAGATATTTCTTCGCGAACTTTGACAGTTTCATGTGCTTGAAAATATCTCTACCTTTCCCCTTCCTTTTGCCGTATAAAACTCCTGTCCCGGAAGCTGCTTGTAGTCGGCTTTGACGTAGGTTTCGTCGTCCATTACCACGCAGTCAAACTTCGTCAGCAACGTCGTGTACAGCCTCCGGGGTTGCGCTTTGGCCGTCGTATTTTGTTTATCATCGCGATTTGGAGTCACTACCTTCTTGTAAGTCGATAGTCCGGCTCGTTTTTTGGCTCGATGCACGGTTGTAGACGATACACCCAGCTTATTTGTTTATTGTGTATTGTTTATTTGATATAAAATCATCTGACATATGTATGTGTCTTAATGATCTACTTAATGTTAGTTGTACATAACATGATACTTTTCCTAAGTTCTTAGTTGGTCACTTAAGCAATACAAAGCTCGCAAGCAAATCGGATCAGTGAATTCTTTGCTCAAACGTATAATGAATCCCAACATTCGGTTTGCTTCTCGAGTACCACAGAATAATGACGCTTAAAAGTCATACGGTTGTCCAACAAAAGGCCAAGATCCTTAATCTCCTCAACACGATGCAACTGCTCGTCCAGAATATTGTAGTGATGCATGAAAGGATTTTTCATACGCCCAAATGTGAGAATACAGCACTTCGCAACGCTCAAAACAAGTAAATTATTTGCGCACCAGTTCACAGCTGTGTCCAAGAAGCGTTGCAGTTCATAACAATCAGCTTGGTTGTTTATGATTGAAAATATTTTCAGGTCGTCCACGTATAGGAGAACTCCACGTCCAATGAGCAACAAATTAATGTCGTTACAAAATAGTGTAAACAATAAAGGACCTAAATTGCTACCTTGGAGTACCCCAGACTTATAAAGTCAGAGGATTCCGCAGAACCAATTCTTACAGCTAATCGACGATCCGTTAGGTAGCTTCTGATCCATGCACACAATCGGTCGGAAAAACCTAGTCGATGCAATTTTTTCAAGAGAATATCGTGGTTTACAGAATCGAATGCCGCCGAAATCGTCGCGTCGCGTCGATTTTTTTCCCGCCATCCATGTTGGATATGCAGAAGGATGTGAAAACCATAAGGTTTGAAGTTACCGAGCGTTTAGGAAAAAATCCGTGCAGATTCTCAGATATCCAGTTCCGGCAAGTCGAAAACATGACATCGTTAACGATCCTCTCATTTATCCAGTTCCGGCAAGTCGAAAACATGACATCGTTAAAGATCCTCTCATCTATTCGCGGCATCTCGGAGAGAGAGGTTAGGGTTTCGCTTGAAACTACCGGAAACTCTCTTTGTCGTCTTCGATCGGTTTTCGATTTCCCCCCGATCCAGACTTCTTGGCTGTCGACAATCGTTCCCCAAACACTTTAATTACATTTGTAACGGTTGATTTGGCAACTTTTAGCGATTTTGCCAGCTTTGTGTGCGAGTAGCTCGGATTTTCGCGATGCGCGAGCAAAATTTTGATACGCTGCTCTTCTTCCTTGGACGGCATTTTGACAACTGAAGAGTGAATTCCAAAATCAAAATAGGAGCAACATTCTACACACATACACCTTCAAAATGAGGGGTGTTCAGGTTTTTAAATGCAAAATTGAAAGAAATACGTCAAATTGATATTGACCAAATTGTGCCCGTATCACCCTTTATAGCGATTTTAATCTTGTCGCTTAATCTAAGTGATTCTCAACTCTGAAACATTCCTTGAACACTGTAATATTCTAAGCTAATCACCTAGAATAAACTGCCAACACTGCAGGGAAACTCATAACCACAAGCTGTGTTGGCTAAGTTTAGCGTGTATGATGACAACATTTATATTTTTATCATCATCATTGCTCATCATCAACTGTCAACCGCTATTGTTCTCAATATGCGAATTGACGAAAAAAACGAAACCAAAACAAATCTGTTTCTCCGAAAGAAACCGTGAGTATCAACACCTCCCCTCAATTCCCAAATTATGAGTACTGAACAGCTTCGCATACTTTGCCTTGCCTCGTTAAAGCTTCCGTGAACGCATCAGCTGGCTGATCCTCAGTAGAGATTTGTCGCAAAGAAAGCTGGTCGCTTCTTATGAACTCTCTAATGAACGCGCACTTGACAACCAAGTGTATCACCCGCTGATGGGTTCTCGCTTCCTGCAGGTACTGGATGCATGGGAAGTTGTCCTCCATCAATGTGAAAGGAATGCCAAACCACACCCAATTCATCCAGAAGTTTGTTAGCCACAAACCTTCCTTCACCCCATGGCACAGCGCTCCAATCTCAGGTACGGTCGATGAGAGACTGACCGTCTGCTGACGTTTCGTTGACCATGGAATTGAATTCCCGAAGATCATGTATGCATAGCATAGCCCGATAAAGATTTTCGATCATCAGAATCGTTAGCGAAATCTGCGTCTGCATATCCGATGGGTTCGGTTTCACGTTTCTGCGATATACCAACGCTATATCAGTCGTACCTCGAAGGTATCGTAGAACACGCTTCTGGCCTTGCCAGTGCCTATCCGTCGGGCTGGCCTGGTATTTGCTCAGTGTCCTAACCTGGCCAGATATCTGGCCTCGAAAATGTCGATCGATTTTTTGAACGACTGTTCGGTGATAACCTCACCATATCGCCCAGCTTCGTCCACCGAACGTTGGTGCCAAGCGATGTGCCCATGGGCTTACAATCGACCATTCCAAATCGCTGGTAAACCTTCTCGACGTATCCTGATAGTGAAATCTCGATGATGCACATGCTGAAATCTCGCTTGGTGGTCATTATCAAGAAAGTCTTGACCTCCAGCAGATCCTTCATTTGGAATAACCTCCCAAGCTCGGTTTTTATCCAGACAACCTCTGATAAATCTTTGTCGGCAACCAGGATGACATCCACGTACAGGATGAGAATGAGTCCTCGCTTGCAGGATCAGTAAACGCAGCAGTCACTCTTCAACGGAACGAAACCAAGTTTTCGTATCTCGTCGTCGAATCGCTGATTCCAAGCACGACCCGCTTGTTTCAAGCCGTACAGGCTTTTCTGCAGCCGAACCACCTTAGGTTTTCCGATGTCGTCATTTGGCAACTGTATGAAGAAAACCTCTTCTAAATTTCCAGTTGCAGTTTTGACGTCCATCTCATGAACGACCATGTGGAGTTCATTTGCCAACGACAAGACGGTGCAAATACTCTCCATCTTGGCCACCGGAGCGAAGGTTTCCCAGTAGTCCAGTCCTGGTCTCTAAGAACACCCTTTTGCGACTAATCGTACCATTGTAGTCATCCTCTATGGTGAACACCCGCTTCGATAGAACGGGGTTTTCTGTAACCTGAGGATAAGCTGACTACTTCCCAAGTCTTGTTTTCTTCTTTTGAGATAACCCTTCATCAATATCAGCGGCTACGTTAGCCACGTACCGTTGAGTAATCCTATAGTTCGCTGACTCCGTCTCAGCGCCGGTTCCGGATCGACGGAATTTTGTACATCATCGTCGTCTTCATCGTCTAGGAATTCTGCACTTCTCCCATAGTCGCTTTCGCCGGGTTCATCCTCAATCACATTGTTACTTACATTTACTTACTTTTGAATGGGATCAACAGGCACATCGGCTAACCGCTTGGATGTGGGTTCGGATGATGACACTTCGGCTAACCGCTCGACAGTGTTTTGATGTTCTGGTACATTGGCTAATCGCTCAAATGTTAATTCAGGCTCTAATGAAATCTCGGGCTTCTCGATCGGTGGCTCTACGCGGTTTTGTTTAGGCTCCAGCATGATGCTGGTTTCATCGAAGACTACGTTTCGACGGATTTAAATGGATCGACTCGACTCATTCCAAAGCCGGGTTCGTTTGCTAAGCCTACACCCCGCTTTTCCGTCGGAATCGTTGCGTACGCTGTTAACCACAAAACCCCGTATTGGTGACCAGTTTGTCAGGTACGCGCACGCTGACGCCGTTCTGCTGCGGGGTGTATGGGACCGTGACTACCATCTGAACACCTTTCTCAGAACAATGTCGTTGAAAGTCGTTGCTGATGTATTCAAGCCCGTTGTCGCATCGCAGGTTGCACAACTTCTGACCAAAGTGAGCTGTAGCCATCGCCTCGTACTGTTTAAACCGTTTGAAGATCTCGCTCTTGTGCTTAAGCAGATACACGACTATAAAGTTGGTATAGTTGTCGATAAAGGTGAGAAATAACGGAATCCGTCGAATGTCCGCCCACAAACGTCGAGGTGCACAAGCTCGAGTGGTTTAACCGACCGAGGGAGCTTTGCATTGTGGAACTTGTTGGCTGTCTGTTCTCCTGCCACGCAGGTTTCGCAGACAGCTTGGTTTTCAATTTTTGCTGGTAAATGACAGATACCCTCTGTCATTTTGTCGTGAATCAACTGCTGTGCTGATGCGAGACCAAGGTAACCAAGCCTCATTTGCCACGTTTTTTGTTGTCGTATGGCTTCCAAGCAGCGCTTTCCGACGAGGCTGACCAGACCACAGAACCTTTTATCCCGTTCTCGGTGCATTTTCGAACTGAGAGTAAATTCTCTTCCAGTTCGGGTATAAAAAGAACATTATAAATTATTATAGGTTTTATCTAAAGGATCCTGAAAAAAAAATTATAGGTTTTATTGTTTTACTAACGACGCTCTTCAATACAACTTTTCCAGTTTTCTGAGCACGTAGACAGATTTAGCCGTTTCTAGGACGACGGGCTCGGTAAGGTCTCTGACGTCCTGGAGAAGTCCTTCATCTTGGGCCATGTGCTGGGTGGCACCGGATTCGACTACAAACCTGACCCTACGCTCTTTTCTTTCACTGGTAACCCCAGCAGGTGAACACTGAGCTTCGACAGCTACCATGATTTTTTCGCGTCGGCCTTTACCTTTTGCTGGGTAACGGTTCTTGTAGTGCCCCGGTTCGCCACACCCGAAGCAAACTATTTTCTCCGCCTTTCGAGCCTTCATCGCGGAGTTTGGTGCTGAATTTCTTGTTGGGAAGTGCCATCGACTTTGGAATGCCAGCTCTGCGTTCAGGAACATTCTTTTCAGCTCCAGTATCGGTTTCGCGCAGAAGTCCGCGATCAGTAGAACGGTTAAAGCCCCTTTTACATGGTTATATTCGTTGGGAACCGCAGAGTTCAGAGCGTGGACCTTTTCATCCGCCGGGATGTTCGCACCCATGTGCTCAAGCTCCCGAACTATCAGATCGTATTCCTCAAATAACTGACTCAACTATCTGATTTTCTTCCGATGTTTGAGGTCGTGGAGTCTGTCACGCATCGCTATCCATGAATAGGAACCGATGCGCTGGTAGGTCTTCACCAAGATGTCCATGGCCTCCTTCGCATATCGTACCCCGATTATGCGCAGCGCCTCGGAGTCCTCGTTTTTTGCCCTTCCGGAAGGCTACCAGGCACCGTTTCTCCTCTGCGGTCTCCTTCATCGGAATGGCATAGTCGTCATCCTCGGGGGTTTGCACCATGGTGTGGATGAGGTTTTTAGCTATTAATCGGCGCTAAATCCTACACTTCCATGCTGCGAAGGTCTCCTTCCGGCCGTCGAAAACAAAGTTACGCATGCAACCCGCAGCGTAACTGGTGATGGCATCGAAAGTATTCCTCTCGGAAGACGCCCCCGCCCCGGGCTGGGTAACTGGCGGAGTCAATTGTAACCCTCGCGGAAACCGACCATTCCTGGGCTCGTTCTTTGCCTGCTGGTTCCTCCGGATTCCTGGTGGACCTCGCTTCCTTCTTTGGGACCCTGGCATGGGACATCTTCACTGACCACCTCGGACCTCGGTTGATTCCTGGATTACCTCTTCAGATCTTGACTGACCTCTGGATGACCTCTTTCGACCTCTGGCTGACCTCTCCGAAGCTCTGGCTGGCTGGAATGCTCCTGGACTCGCTAACCGCAAGGTTTCGAACCCGTACCGTTCCAGTACCCCTCTCACGCTATTTCCTATTTCTCACCAGATGTGTCTAGGCTCATAACCTGTTGAGTTAAATGATTTAGCAACGAGGATTTGGTTTTTAGAATGAATTTAGGAAGAAAATAAAACTAAAACTATTTTATTGATTTATTTGTGGCATTGATTTATTTGAGTTACTTAACAGTTTCAACAATTTGTTTTTTTTTTATTCTTTATCATCAGTCTTTACGTTTATTTAGATGTCTAAGGAATTGGTCATTAGAACTAAAACCTATGACTTAAACGCTTAACTATTGTTCTCTCTTTTTCTCTATTTCCTCTTTCTAGCTTCATTTCCTAGTGTAGTTGTACATAGTAAATAGATCACTTCCAATTCTATCGACTATCGTAGTCTGTTGGACCAAAAATCTATCTTCTATCTTTGTGAGTAAATTGACAACGATTGGCAATCAACTCTTCAAGCAAACGGTTATCGGGTTAAACTGAAAAAAAGGTAAAAGGACAAGGACTCACAGAAACTAGGCGCGAGAAAAAGAAAACAAAACAACGTCAAAGCATGAAGATCCAAAAGTCACCCGACGCCGTCGAAATCGAATCGAAGCCAGAATGACGGATGTTGCCTCATCGCTAGATGCATCAGTAAACAATCCGCAATCCTCAATTCGGCTCCGAAAAAAGTCTCCACCAAAAGTCGTCAGCTCCAGTAATGGGCGCGTTTTGAACAATACTGGTTTCAGTAGCCCGTCACCCCTAGCAACGGAAAGATCAGCAACAACAACAACAACACCGGCCAACAACGGGCCTCGATCGGTTTCTTTCAATCGGGACGTTCACGTGAAGCGAATTGGTTTGTCAAAATTTCTTTCTTTTTTGCGTTTTGCGGTTTGTTTTGTGCGTCAAATGGCTTTTGCGTTATGTTTTTTTGGTTTTGCGTTTTGATGTTTTTGTTGTTGTTTGTTTTTAGTTAACCTTGTTAGTGTAACCAGATAGGATTTTGTCTTACAAACTAATTCTCACTTTGTTTTTTATGAGCACTTTTACTAATTGACTTACGAAGCACTAATGATCTCATTTAATTCTTTTAACAATTCTAATTTATGGCGATTCTTCCACTATATGGTTGGAAAGATAACAACAAACATTTATAGCACGCTGCAATGGATACCAGTGGTAAGAAAAAATGTCTCCACACACATTTTAACCGAAATATAAGATCGCTTTACATTCATTCAGTGAATGAAATTTTATTAGGTTGAATTGAGTATAATTTTTTTTTCCCATTTTTAAAAAGTTCCCTCATAATTGACAACTGACAGGTCTCTACAGTTCAGTCAGAAACGTCACCAAGCCATGGTAGATCATTCGCATTGAAATTGTGCCGCGATAAGACGGCCCAGTTTGGCTTTTCCGCGACTGATGTCAATTCTGGCACCCACTCGTGCGCATAATTCTGCTCTCTGGCACCATTCCAGGCACCAGTAGACAAAAGCAGATGCAAATTCATCCGTGGCAAGAATTTAGCCTCATAAAACATTTTTCCATTTCTGTCAACTGCCATTTTTCTACACCAGTGGAATCGATCCAAAGGGGCAGGAAGCACGTTAGCACATTAGCAGTTTCTTCTCTAAACCACGCAATCCGTAAGGGCGCGTGGATCGATTTACAGTTGAATATCCGTCTTTAACGGCTTTCTTGACAGCGTGATAGTTTAGGGAGTTCTATATGAGCTTTTTCTGTTAAAATAACAAATCATATTAGTCCAATTTAGAAAATTATTTTGTTTAAGATATGTTATATGATAATTTTAAATAAAAAGAACGATCACCAATCGTTAGACCAGCCCTCTATTTAGAACTTTTCGACTTCAGGCAACCCGATAGTAGGCCATGCGTCACCTTGCGATTATTCATACAAACATAGGCCTTCTAGGTTAAGTATGCGCATAAGCGAAAAACCCACTTGAGTTGAGATCCGTAAATGCGTGAAAACGAAATTCGTGGGCGATCCCCCGGATTGGCCACGGCCGTTTTGCCAATGAACCCGAGAGAGATTCCGGTGAACGAACGTCGTCGACGTATGCAAGCGGCAACGTACATATGCAGGCCATTTGTTTCGTTGATCTTGATCCAGATGTAAGTAGGAAGATCATGGATTTTGCTGGCTAGCTATGAGCAGCTGACTGTGGCATTTGGTAACTTCTGAGTGGGATTTTGCGGCGTCGTCGTCGATCGTTGTTCCGTGTGAGTGAACGAGTATGTTTATGACTGGGCGGAAGTAAAACGCGTAGCAAATGGGCCCTGGGCAGATTTCCGTAGGCGATCGTTCGATTGGAGCCAATCGATGTCTTTTGTAAACAATTGGAACTACTTAGGATTCTACGGAGCAGAATAGCATTTTCTTCGTGGAATCTAAAATTATTTATCCTGAATTTCAATTGTCAATGAAATATAATGTAAAATGAATGATTTTGATTGAAAACTAATCCAAACTAGTCCAAAATATATGTATGATCGCTAAGGTAGTTCAAAACCCAATTGTTCCAGCAAAACTGCCAAATCCATCTTTTAACTCTTACTTTTATGCACATGCATCGATTACACTACAAATTTGGTTATATTAATCAAGATATAATTTTACACATTTGATATGAATTACGATAACAAAGTTATTGAAAGTACAAGAGAGGTATGTTCAACTGGCCCGAATTTTCACGAAAAAACTTGGGAAAAGATTTGTCTGGCCCTGTTTCTTGGATATTGGGGTAAAAAGGCCGGATTTATTGAAGTTTTTAGCAAAAAACTTAAATTATAGCATTTGAATATATTAGTTCTGTATCTAACATCAATTATTTTCTCCTGTGTCTTGCTGAAATGTTATTCAACATCAATTCTATGCTGGACACCGTTTAACAGTCAATCTATAATATTATTTTCGGTTTCTGATTTGCATAGATGTACTTCTTTCAATTGTATGGCTGCAATGTGATCGTACTATACAATGTTTTAGATTTGTTAGAATTAGGTTTGTTTATTTTTAATTTGATATACTGAGCAATATTTTGTTTCTGACGAACATTCATACCTATGTATGTATGTATGTATGAAAACCCACCAGTGGTTGATAGGTCTTTCGACCCGAGGCGGTACGGAAAGTCTCGATCGCATATTCAAATATTGTTCATGCTTAACTCATCAACAATAATTGCAGCAAAACCAAGGGGTCCGTTACCACTGGCTTGGGACAGGTTTGACTCATCTTACTCTCTTCAAACTGTTCGAAACAAATAAAGAATCTTGAAAAGGTACCTAAGTAACCTACTCATGATTCTAAATTTGTCGAGATACTCCGGCTGGCTTGAACCCATAATCCATTGTATATCAGTCTTCCGATCGTTTGATGTCCTGTCCAACCCCCCGCTGCACCCCATAATAGAGTTAAGCTATTTTGAACATAAGAAAAAAAATAGTAACATTTTTTACATCTTACCTCTTTTTCATTTGAAAAGGATACTTGTCTTTACACCATAAAATTTTCCGAGAATATTTAAAAGGCAGGAATGGGCAATCCTGCAGCCAAATCCATAAGTTGCCAAAAATCGCTCTTCTTGCACTTACCGGGGGTTGACCAAAGTGTGAAAGGGTTTGAGACAACGGCTAGTGACTAACAACACCAACCTTGCGAGCAACAGCAATCGCTCAGCAACATTTGAGACCCTTAAAAGTTCCACGAGGTCCGAAATTGAAGGTTCGGCACCACCATTGTCACCCGGTTCACCACGAGCGATCCTCGAGCTCAAGACATCCCGCAGCAGCAGTTCCTATTGGCCGACCACCTCATCGAGTACACACTACACAGTGTTTTGGATTTCTTGACTAGTGTCACCCCTCGTCAAAGCCAACCCGAGGTTCTTCGTAACATCTGCTCTGCTAGTCAACCAAAAGCAGCCGCATGAGGCACAGTCTCACCAAAATCTCCGTGGCTTGACCAGGGATTCGAGAGCTGTTGTAGCTGGCCCTTCTGATCAGCTAATAATAAACTGACCTATTGCAAAGCGTTGATTTTACTTTCCGCAGCATTGCTGATACTGATTGCATTGGTTACAGAATACACTACTGGCTGCTGTTGACGTCGTGTTAATCGTTCCGGGCGTTCTTGAAAACACACTGAGAATCTCCAACATCTGAACAAATTTTCAGCACAAATGACAATAAAAAATTATTTTCATCTCCAGGAGTTAAAATTGGCAGCGAAAAAAAATCACACCCGTCGTCTACGGCCGCAGCCTACTCTTTTTCCAATATTTTGTTTCTGACGAACATTCATACCTAACTATAAAATAATCGATTACTGTCTTATCGATGCAAATCTTTTAAGTGAAGCTTTCTTGAATTCTGATTTCCTTTTTAAGGACTTAATATGGATAGATAGATTATTCCAGGTCGAGATGCCTCTAACGAGAAACGAGTTATTGAAATAAACCGAGCAATGAGATGGAATGGATGATACTTACGGTTCGGATAGGTTCCGGAAGATCGGGCAGCGTTCAGCAGAAGGAATCTGCTGTTCTTCCCGGGACCACCAAAACACTTGTTTTGGTTCTGTCTCTTTGCTACGTGCACTCTAGGCGGCTACAACCCAAAACCAAGTTGTAATGCCGCAAAATCGGATGAAACTGGCTCCCGACGAAAATAAGTTCGGAGGGGTTTTCCCAAGCTTGAGAATCGGGCTCTTTCTCACACCCCAAAATTGAGAAAGCCATTCTGACGAGAAAACGATATTTATTTGCTGCTCATAGCATTTCAAATGGACATATATTCATTAAAAAAAATACAAATGCGTTGTTTGAAGTTTTTTTTATTATGACTGTAAATAGTTTTTAGTTCATTGTTTTTTATTGGGGTCTTATTTATAATTTCCGTGGTGACTATTTCCAGCTCTGTAATGAGAATGGAAAATAAAGAAGAAAAATATTAGAATCAATGTGCAATAGAATGATTAAGTACAAAAGTAACGTCATATTTATTGGGTTGTTGATGATATAAAATATAGAAAATTATCTATTGTCGATTCAACTGCAAGTTGAAACTTACTCACAAATCTTCTGTTAACAAATTTTTCTACACTCACCTAGCTTTCTATATTTCTGTGGTATCCCCTCTCAATTTGTTGATCCGTTACTACAATTTCCTCCAATCCTTCCAAAATTTCAACAACTGATGTATCGAAATAAAAACAAATTATTTTGAATTACACTTTTTACTAATATAATGACTGTACTAATTGTTTAATAGCTTACCAACGATTTTTCGCTCCTTTTTCAAAGTTTTTAGCAAAATTAAACAGCATGGCGACAAGAAACGAAACAAATTCCTAAAGATAAGTTTTTGGGGCAGTCAGTTCAAGCTGTGAACTTTTATTTTGGGGTGTTGACAGCAGCCCAAAATTAAGAACAGCACCTAAACTTTGTTTTGATGCCCGGGCGTTCTTAATTTTGGGTTGTTTTTATTCTGAGTGTGCAATTCGCAATTGACACAATGGATTGATGATTGCTGATGACAGGTGATGATGATAAACGCGGTACAAATGTTTACATCATCACACGGTTAAGCGAGACTACTTAAATTGGGTTCGTGGTAACACAAATTGGATTCGTGGATAACTACGCAGGATCTATATTTGTTAAAATTATGAAATGAACAGCCTATCAGTTTAATTTTGTAGGTGGGAAACACTGGAATAGACAAGTTGTAAGCGTAACGATCGCATGATTTCAGTGCAACACGGAGTCTGTCCATCAGTGATTGAAATCCTCACCAATTTTCTCATCAGAGGCTCTCAAAATACACGCTTGAGGCCTCGCATAGCTATACAGGAGACGATACATAGATACATTCATTCAAACCTCCCCCCATGAGGAGGATCTGCTCCGAGAGACACTATCCGTTTGCTGCCCCGAACGAACTCTCTCAACATTCGGTTGCTACACGATGCATGGAGCGGACGAGGCACACATACTCATTTACGTTATTGAATTTGAACGACTCAAGCCGATAGCTGCCGTTTAGGAGAACATCTTCAACCTCGCCGCAAAGGTTGAGGCAGCAACAGCAAAACAACCGAACTTATTGCATTGCACAGTCCCGCAACGTATGGTGCAAAGAGGGGGGAGAAAAAAGAAACGAAAAAACTAGCTGCCTGCGTGCGGTTGCTGTGCAATAATAGCAATAGCAGAAAAACTTCGGGCATTCGATCCAGGCACAAACGAAGAGACTCGGGTTTGCTATGCCTTTTGAATTCGGTTCCCTCAAGCTTGTAACAGGAGATGAGTGAGAGCCATTCGTTTGGTTTTTTGGATTCGCTGCCTCGAATGTATATTGCTTCGTGAAGGCGGGCCATGTTGAGAGTGTATGCATCATAGGTTTTGTCGTTTTCGCTGCCTCTAAGCAACCTTTGCTTCTGAGTAAAGCGTTGAGCGAGAGAGGGTTGATCAATTCATTCTCAACTAAATACAATCCCTGCTGTCCATGCACCTAACAGAACAATTTGAACAAATAAAATCACCGTTAATGAATAGCGGATAAACATAGCTTTTGAACAATTTCAGTTTAGTTTCATCATCGAGATTTCTCGTGGTGAGATTTAGCAGAAATCCGTAAATTTTGCCACACTGCTTATTGACTTGCCTGTTCCATAACATTCCCGGTCGAAAATGATCCTAAGATTTTCAGCATAATCAGGGAAAACTATTTCAGAATTTGTCTGAGAAAGCGTAGAGGTATAAATATTTTTTTTTTTGATCTACTGAAGCATAGAGCCTTGGTTTTAAGTGGGTTAACAGGTAGAAAATTTTGAAAAGGCCATTGATTGATTTCTAAGTCGTAATTTAGTTCATCTCCAACAGCTTCCGTTGATAACGAATTGTCAGAAAGAAATATATTTGTACATCATCATTAAATATCTGAACGCTACAGTATTTTAAAATAGATGGCAGGTCATTCATAAAGAGAGAGAACAGCATTGACCCTAAAATTGATCCTTGGGATACGCCTGACTCAATAAGAGTTAACATTGAAAAACAACCATCTATTAAAACTGATTAGACACGTCCATGAAGGTATGATTTACCCAAGTAACAATTTAAGTTTTATTCCAACCTTAAAAGTCCGCTTAAGGCTATTTCCTAAAGCTACTTTATAAGCCAAAGCGCATTCTACGCTATTAGCGCACAACTACTTTAAAGATACCATATGGCCAAAAAGGCCCATTTTGTTAACGTTTTTAAAGTTAATTCTATACGCTTTAATAAAACATCCAACAGAATAGTTTTATTCGAGCTTATAGACATAGCCTTAAGAAACCTTTCAGAGCTCTTTTAAGATCCACAGCTCCTTTAAAACTACGTCATAGAAGTTTCAAAATAGGATTGACTTCTTTATAATAATAATAATATAATCTTTTTTGATTGATATTTTTCGGTGAGCGCAAGACGAAATAAAAATGCTGTTTTTAACGTTTTCGGCCTACTTAGCTTTCGGCCATCCTCAGAAAAACTATATTTATTTAATAAAATTAAAGGATGAAATTAACTATAAACTAGATTTTATCTTTGACATTATCAATGCACTGTGGAAAAACCGAATACCATGTTCGTAGCAGCTTCGACTTTGCAGAAGAGATCAGCAAAATTCATATCCCGGAGGGTTGCGTCTTATTTTCTCTCGACGTCGTGTCGCTCTACACGAACATCCCAGTACAGGACACATACGAACTAATCAAACGAAAATGGGGAGAAATAAGTCGCCACACAAACATCCCGTGGCTCGATTTCTTGCGCGCACTCCAAATTGTTTTGGACGCATCTTTTTTCCAGTACAATGGAAAGATGTACAAGCAAATATTTGGGGTTGGGATGGGCTTACCACTGAGCGGAGTTGTGGCGAACATTCTATTGGAACACCTTGAGGAGGTAGTCATCACTGAACTAAAAACCAAAGGAATCAATCTTATCATCTATAAACGCTACGTTGATGACTGCCTTCTCATTGCTGAAGAAAATAGAATTGATGAAACCCAAAAAGAATTCAATAAACCTTTCGAGAGCATAAAATTCACAGTTGAAAAAGAAACAAACTGTTCTATTCGCTTCCTAGACATGACTCTCACCAGAAAAAACAACAAAATAAACAAGCATTGGTTCACAAAACAAACGAACGGACGATATCTGGATTTCTCATCCGACAGTCCTCATGCGCACAAAATGAACACAGCCATTGCTTTAATTGATCGCGCACTAAAACTGACTGACGTAGAGGAAAGGATAAAAAGCATCCAGAATGTTAAGGGGATCCTTCTTTCTAATATCTATCCAGACAGTTTCATAAACCACATTTTGAAAACAAGAACGGATGCAATTTATAACTCGCTACAGTACGAAAACCGAGACACTCAAATGGGTAGATATGCTTCCTTAACATACATCCCCCATTTGAGTGAAAAAGTGAGCAAAATATTACGAAAACACGACATAATTGCTTCATCAAGACCCGTGAACAAAATCAAAAATTGCATCTTCACTAAGCTCAAAGACGAAATCCCAAAAATGAAGCAAACACAGGTGGTTTACGAAATCCCTTGCGAATGTGGCCGTGTATATTGTGGACAAACCTCCCAAACAATAGAAAAACGCATTAAAAACCACAAATATAGTTTTAAACCGAATGCCTCCACAACCGGCCTAACACAACATGCGGTGGAAAACCATCACACGTTCAACTACAACGATGTCAGGATTCTGGAAAAAGTGAGCGATGACAACAAGAGGAAAACTGCGGAAACTCTGCATATAAAATTGAGAGGAGAGAAGGCAGTCAACATACAGAGAGACGCAAAAGAAATTTCCTCGATATACAACGCGCTAATCAAGAAGCTGAGAGAGACACCACAATTTAACACGTTCGTCGCCACGGCACCCATATTTGGGTGACGGGTGTATTTCCTGGGGGGCCCCGTCACATCAAAAAGCGTGTGACGCTCTCTTACTTGAGTTTACCACTCAGCTTCGCCACACGTTTCAAATATGGGAATTCTCCCTCTTTGTTTTCTCTCTCCGATAATTTCATTGGGCCCGGCTAGCAAAACTACCAAAATGAGCGTGGCGACGAACGTGTTAAAAGAGCGAACAAACCCAAAACACAACCGACGACGAACCAATCAGGAACGCACTCGATGACACCATCACTGGACGACGGCTGACCAGGAGCAATTAGCTGACGTCGATTTTAAAAATCGTGAGACGGCCGTTGAGGAAACACGCGGCAAAAAAGTTGTAAGTTTCTGCTTCCGAGTGCACAGTGCATTGATAATGTCAAAGATAAAATCTAGTTTATAATTAATTTCATCCTTTAATTTTATTAAATAAATATAGTTTTTCTGAGGATGGCCGAAAGCTAAGTAGGCCGAAAACGTTAAAAACAGCATTTTTATTTCGTCTTGCGCTCACCGAAAAATATCAATCAAAAAAGATTATAAGAACGTGCGGTGATTAAAACTAAACTACAATAATAATAATAATAATAATAATAATAATAATAATAATAATAATAATAATAATAATAATAATAATAATAATAATAATAATAATAATAATAATAATAATAATAATAATAATAATAATAATAATAATAATAATAATAATAATAATAATAATAATAATAATAATAATAATAATAATAATAATAATAATAATAATAATAATAATAATAATAATAATAATAATAATAATAATAATAATAATAATAATAATAATAATAATAATAATAATAATAATAATAATAATAATAATAATAATAATAATAATAATAATAATAATAATAATAATAATAATAATAATAATAATAATAATAATAATAATAATAATAATAATAATAAAAATAAAAATAATAATAATAATAATAATAATAATAATAATAATAATAATAATAATAATAATAATAATAATAATAATAATAATAATAATAATAATAATAATAATAATAATAATAATAATAATAATAATAATAATAATAATAATAATAATAATAATAATAATAATAATAATAATAATAATAATAATAATAATATTTATTAATGATCCTTTAACCTTATAAGTCATTCGGATCAGGTTGACTTCTTTATGCTTTCAATGTTTATTTAGACACCGAAACAAGGTCCAAAGAAGGATTCGGGTGAATTAAGAAATGTTGACTTTAAATACTCCTATAAAGGTTGCAATGTTACTTTTGTTTATTTGGATAGTCTGTTGAAATCAGGGGGATATGTATGATTTGGAAAACATTAGAGAATGAGACTTTTCCTTTTAACAACCATCGAACCACTGACTCAATTGTTCCCGATCATCGCGTCTCACCAGGTCAAGCATAAATAAAATGTTTTCACCCCACGGAAGAACTGGTACATTCCAAGGTTAGACACATATGCAAATAACTCGATCTTGAGCACCCTCATTTTGTTCTTCACACAAGGTAGACACACTTGCCCCAGTGCCCTTCAATTCCCAGGAAAAATTCCTCCGGTGAACCCACAGCTCTCGATCCCAGAAGGCGTTGAGCCAAATCGACAGTAATTTATGACCTATGTGTCAGCACCAGCCATCAAAAGGCGTCATTCTGCTTCCAGAGCCTACTAGTTATTCAGATTCCTGTGGGACTCGTGCCTCCGAGATCTCGAGTGAACGACACCCACCCGATGTTGTTGAGCGGGCACCTTCTTAAACTAAAAGTATTACCGGCGGCAGGCTCCCGCTTTTCTCGTGCTCGACTTCCAAGTAGCTCTTGTTTGTTTATCTTTTCTCCTACTTGAGAGAAAAAAAATAAAACTAAAACAAACAAACTACACCAGAAGCGAGGAAAGCGCCGACCGCATTTATGTTCACTCTTCCAAGACAAAAGTGTTCTCTCAAACGCGCTCGCGTGTGGGAGGGTCTGCCAAATCATAAGTATCGCTCGCGCGTGGCGCGCAACATAAGTGGAAGTGGCATAAATCAGCTCCCTCTTGAGCCCGGCAACAGTAAACTCGATTTGGATTATTATATGCTGCGACTGGGTAAAAGGAGCGCAACCTTGCCAAGTTTTGTCCACGCTTAGCGCCATCAGCGTTCGAGGCTGGGAAAAAGGAAGTGACTCGAATGGGCTTTTAGCGGTTTCGCGAACTTGTACTCTCGGATGAGTGAAACAAGAGCAACGCAGGGCTCTCCGCCGGTTTGTGGCGACGCTAATAAATTTGATTAGTAAAACATAAATCATCCAATTGAGGTTGGGCAAGCGCTGTGGTTTCAAGCGCTGTGGTTTCGCGCACGCAAGATGAACGTGGCGAAGGCGGAAGATGACGCTCTGTGGTTAAGTGTGGCATGCAACAATGTTTTGATCACGGTTTGTGGCACAAAATGTTATTTCTGGGTCCGTACACGTGCTTATGTTGAAAGAAATTTTAGAATTTCAGCAAGTTGTTTGCTAGAAAACTGAAGAATGAAAGCTGAAGACTGAAGACTGAAGTATGAAGACTGAAGACTGAAGACTGAAGACTGAAGACTGAAGACTGAAGACTGAAGACTGAAGACTGAAGACTGAAGACTGAAGACTGAAGACTGAAGACTGAAGACTGAAGACTGAAGACTGAAGACTGAAGACTGAAGACTGAAGACTGAAGACTGAAGACTGAAGACTGAAGACTGAAGACTGAAGACTGAAGACTGAAGACTGAAGACTTAAGACTGATGACTGCAGACTGAAGACTGATGACTAAAGACAGAAGACTGAAGACTGACGACTGAAGACTGACGATAAAAGACTGAAGACTGAAGACTGGAGATTCAGACTAAAGACAGAAGGCTGAAGACTGAAGACTGAAGACTAAAGACTGAAGACTGAATACTGAAGACTGAAGACTTAAGACTGAAGACAGAAGACTGAAGACTGAAGACTGAAGACTGAAGACTGAAGACTGAAGACTGAAGACTGAAGACTGAAGACTGAAGACTGAAGACTGAAGACTGAAGACTTAAGACTTAAGACTGAAGACTGAAGACTGAAGACTGAAGACTGAAGACTGAAGACTGAAGACTGAAGACTGAAGACTGAAGACTGAAGACTGAAGACTAAAGACTGAAGACTGAAGACTGAAGACTGAAGACTGAAGACTGAAGACTGAAGACTGAAGACTGAAGACTGAAGGCTGAAGACTGAAGACTGAAGACTGAGGACTGAAGACTGAAGTCTGAAGACTGAAGACTGAAGACTGAAGACTGAAGACTGAAGACTGAAGACTGAAGACTGAAGATGAAGACTGAAACTGAAGACTGAAGACTGAAGACTGAAGACTGGAGATTCAGACTCAAGACAGAAGGCTGAAGACTGAAGACTGAAGACTAAAGACTGAAGACTGAATACTGAAGACAGAAGACTGAAGACTTAAGACTGAAGACTGAAGACTGAAGACTGAAGACTGAAGACTGAAGACTGAAGACTGGAGATTCAGACTAAAGACAGAAGGCTGAAGACTGAAGACTGAAGACTAAAGACTGAAGACTGAATACTGAAGACTGAAGACTGAAGACTTAAGACTGAAGACTGAAGACTGAAGACTGAAGACTGAAGACTGAAGACTGAAGACTGAAGACTGAAGACTGAAGACTGAAGACTTAAGACTTAAGACTGAAGACTGATGACTGAAGACTGAAGACTGAAGACTGAAGACTGAAGACTGAAGACTGAAGACTGAAGACTGAAGACTGAAGACTGAAGACTGAAGACTGAAGACTAAAGACTGAAGACTGAAGACTGAAGACTGAAGACTGAAGACTGAAGACTGAAGACTGAAGACTGAAGGCTGAAGACTGAAGGCTGAAGACTGAAGACTGAAGACTGAAGACTGAAGACTGAAGACTGAAGACTGAAGACTGAAGACTAAAGATAAAGACTGAAGACTGAAGACTGAAGACTGAAGACTGAAGATTGAAGACTGAAGACTGAAGACTGAAGTCTGAAGACTGAAGACTGAAGACTGAAGACTGAAGACTGAAGACTGAAGACTGAAGACTGAAGACTAAATTTTGTAAATTTTGTAAATTTTGTAAATTTTGTAAATTTTGTAAATTTTGTAAATTTTGTAAATTTTGTAAATTTTGTAAATTTTGTAAATTTTGTAAATTTTGTAAATTTTGTAAATTTTGTAAATTTTGTAAATTTTGTAAATTTTGTAAATTTTGTAAACTTTGTAAATTTTGTAAATTTTGTAAATTTTGTAAATTTTGTAAATTTTGTAAATTTTGTAAATTTTGTAAATTTTGTAAATTTTGTAAATTTTGTAAATTTTGTAAATTTTGTAAATTTTGTAAATTTTGCAAATTTTGTAAATTTTGTAAATTTTGTAAATTTTGTAAATTTTGTAAATTTTGTAAATTTTGTAAATTTTGTAAATTTTGTAAATTTTGTAAATTTTGTAAATTTTGTAAATTTTGTAAATTTTGTAAATTTTGTAAATTTTGTAAATTTTGTAAATTTTGTTAATTTTGTAAATTTTGTAAGTTTTGTGAATTTTGTAAATTTTGTAAAATTTTGTAAATTTTGTAAATTTTGTAAATTTTGTAAATTTTGTAAATTTTGTAAATTTTGTAAATTTTGTAATTTTTGTAAATTTTGTAAATTTTGTAAATTTTGTAAATTTTGTAAATTTTGTAAATTTTGTAAATTTTGTAAATTTTGTAAATTTTGTAAATTTTGTAAATTTTGTAAATTTTGTAAATTTTGTAAATTTTGTAAATTTTATAAATTTTGTAAATTTTGTAAATTTTGTAAATTTTGTAAATTTTGTAAATTTTGTAAATTTTGTAAATTTTGTAAATTTTGTAAATTTTGTAAATTTTGTAAATTTTGTAAATTTTGTAAATTTTGTAAATTTTGTAAATTTTGTAAATTTTGTAAATTTTGTAAATTTTGTAAATTTTGTAAATTTTGTAAATTTTGTAAATTTTGTAAATTTTGTAAATTTTGTAAATTTTGTGAATTTTGTAAATTTTGTAAATTTTGTAAATTTTGTAAATTTTGTAAATTTTGTAAATTTTGTAAATTTTGTAAATTTTGTAAATTTTGTAAATTTTGTAAATTTTGTAAATTTTGTAAATTTTGTAAATTTTGTAAATTTTGTAAATTTTGTAAATTTTGTAAATTTTGTAAATTTTGTAAATTTTGTAAATTTTGTAAATTTTATAAATTTTGTAAATTTTGTAAATTTTGTAAATTTTGTAAATTTTGTAAATTTTGTAAATCTTGTTAATTTTGTAAATTTTGTAAATTTTGTAAATTTTGTAAATTTTGTAAATTTTGTAAATTTTGTAAATTTTGTAAATTTTGTAAATTTTGTAAATTTTGTAAATTTTGTAAATTTTGTAAATTTTGTAAATTTTGTAAATTTTGTAAATTTTGTAAATTTTGTAAATTTTGTAAATTTTGTAAATTTTGTAAATTTTGTAAATTTTGTAAATTTTGTAAATTTTGTAAATTTTGTAAATTTTGTAAATTTTGTAAATTTTGTAAATTTTGTAAATTTTGTAAATTTTGTAAATTTTGTAAATTTTGTAAATTTTGTAAATTTTGTAAATTTTGTAAATTTTGTAAATTTTGTAAATTTTGGAAATTTTGTAAATTTTGTAAATTTTGTAAATTTTGTAAATTTTGGAAATTTTGTAAATTTTGTAAATTTTGTAAATTTTGTAAATTTTGTAAATTTTGTAAATTTTGTAAATTTTGTAAATTTTGTAAATTTTGTAAATTTTGTAAATTTTGTAAATTTTGTAAATTTTGTAAATTTTGTAAATTTTGTAAATTTTGTAAATTTTGTAAATTTTGTAAATTTTGTAAATTTTGTAAATTTTGTAAATTTTGTAAATTTTGTAAATTTTGTAAATTTTGTAAATTTTGTAAATTTTGTAAATTTTGTAAATTTTGTAAATTTTGTAAATTTTGTAAATTTTGTAAATTTTGTAAATTTTGTAAATTTTGTAAATTTTGTAAATTTTGTAAATTTTGTAAATTTTGTAAATTTTGTAAATTTTGTAAATTTTGTAAATTTTGTAAATTTTGTAAATTTTGTAAATTTTGTAAATTTTGTAAATTTTGTAAATTTTGTAAATTTTGTAAATTTTGTAAATTTTGTAAATTTTGTAAATTTTGTAAATTTTGTAAATTTTGTAAATTTTGTAAATTTTGTAAATTTTGTAAATTTTGTAAATTTTGTAAATTTTGTAAATTTTGTAAATTTTGTAAATTTTGTAAATTTTGTAAATTTTGTAAATTTTGTAAATTTTGTAAATTTTGTAAATTTTGTAAATTTTGTAAATTTTGTAAATTTTGTAAATTTTGTAAATTTTGTAAATTTGTAAATTTTGTAAATTTTGTAAATTTTGTAAATTTTGTAAATTTTGTAAATTTTGTAAATTTTGTAAATTTTGTAAATTTTGTAAATTTTGTAAATTTTGTAAATTTTGTAAATTTTGTAAATTTTGTAAATTTTGTAAATTTTGTAAATTTTGTAAATTTTGTAAATTTTGTAATTTTGTAAATTTTGTAAATTTTGTAAATTTTGTAAATTTTGTAAATTTTGTAAATTTTGTAAATTTTGTAAATTTTGTAAATTTTGTAAATTTTGTAAATTTTGTAAATTTTGTAAATTTTGTAAATTTTGTAAATTTTGTAAATTTTGTAAATTTTGTAAATTTTGTAAATTTTGTAAATTTTGTAAATTTTGTAAATTTTGTAAATTTTGTAAATTTTGTAAATTTTGTAAATTTTGTAAATTTTGTAAATTTTGTAAATTTTGTAAATTTTGTAAATTTTGTAAATTTTGTAAATTTTGTAAATTTTGTAAATTTTGTAAATTTTGTAAATTTTGTAAATTTTGTAAATTTTGTAAAATTTGTAAATTTTGTAAAATTTGTAAATTTTGTAAATTTTGTAAATTTTGTAAATTTTGTAAATTTTGTAAATTTTGTAAATTTTGTAAATTTTGTAAATTTTGTAAATTTTGTAAATTTTGTAAATTTTGTAAATTTTGTAAATTTTGTAAATTTTGTAAATTTTGTAAATTTTGTAAATTTTGTAAATTTTGTAAATTTTGTAAATTTTGTAAATTTTGTAAATTTTGTAAATTTTGTAAATTTTGTAAATTTTGTAAATTTTGTAAATTTTGTAAATTTTGTAAATTTTGTAAATTTTGTAAATTTTGTAAATTTTGTAAATTTTGTAAATTTTGTAAATTTTGTAAATTTTGTAAATTTTGTAAATTTTGTAAATTTTGTAAATTTTGTAAATTTTGTAAATTTTGTAAATTTTGTAAATTTTGTAAATTTTGTAAATTTTGTAAATTTTGTAAATTTTGTAAATTTTGTAAATTTTGTAAATTTTGTAAATTTTGTAAATTTTGTAAATTTTGTAAATTTTGTAAATTTTGTAAATTTTGTAAATTTTGTAAATTTTGTAAATTTTGTAAATTTTGTAAATTTTGTAAATTTTGTAAATTTTGTAAATTTTGTAAATTTTGTAAATTTTGTAAATTTTGTAAATTTTGTAAATTTTGTAAATTGTGTAAATTTTGTTAATTGTGTAAATTTTGTAAATTTTGTAAATTTTGTAAATTTAGTAAATTTTGTAAATTTTGTAAATTTTGTAAATTTTGTAAATTGTGTAAATTTTGTTAATTGTGTTAATTTTGTAAATTTTGTAAATTTTGTAAGTTTTGTAAATTTTGTAAATTTTGTAAATTTTGTAAATTTTGTAAATTTTGTAAATTTTGAAAATTTTGTAAATTTTGTTAATTTTGTAAATTGTGTAAATTTTGTAAATTTTGTTAATTTTGTTAATTTTGTAAATTTTGTAAATTTTGTAAATTTTGTAAATTTTGTAAATTTTGTAAATTTTGTAAATTTTGTAAATTTTGTAAATTTTTTAAATTTTTTAAATTTTGTAAATTTTGTAAATTTTGTAAATTTTGTAAATTTTGTAAATTTTGTAAATTAAGTTTTGTAAATTAAGTAAATTTTGAAAATTTTGTAAATTTTGTAAAATCAAAAAATTCATAATTTTTACAAAATTTAGAGAGTTTTGTAAGTTTTGTTTATTATGTAAATTTTATTAATTTTGGACAACTTGTTAACTTGTAGTATTGTAAATATCGTTATTTTTTATATTTTATAAATTTTGTCATGACAAAATGAACATAATAAACTTTTTCAATTTGTTTTGTCCTTTATGTATTTTTTGTCGTTTTGCAATCGTGGTCTTTTTTATTTCATCGTGGTCTTTTTTTTCGTGGTCTATTTTATTTTCATCGAAAAATCTTGAAATTTGGTCCAAAGATGTAAAAATGTTTGATCTTATACCAGGCCAACTTTCGTCAAAATCGATGAACGTGATCAAAAATGGTGCCAGATTTAAAATGAGGTTCATTATCGCCCAGCAGACGGTTTCATTCTTTTTTGGACGGATGTTTGTATGGAAAACATCGTAATCCATGTATTCTTGATGTTTTCTTCCACAAAACCAAAAGTTATCACAACGAATGTTGTAAATTGCTAAAAACTTCATTCGTACTTTGTTTTGAAAGAAAAAATGTTTCAACAGGGTTCAAAATAAGAAAAACAGAGTTTCAGAAATGACCTGCTAATTATACCGATAAACAAATTTGATCCACAATTAAAGCGAATATTCTATTCGATCTTTTGTTTCAATACCAGCTCTGATGGAACAATTTCTATTTCTAAACAGATCAAGGATGAAGTTCCTATCAATTTACAACATTCTTTGTAATAAATGTTGGTTTTGTGGAAGAAAAAATCAAGAATACATAGATTACGATGTTTTCCATACAAACATCCGTCCAAAAAAGAATGAAATCGTCTGCTGGGCGATAATGAACCTCATTTTAAATCCGGCACCATTTTTGATCACGTTCATCGATTTTGACGAAACTTGGCCTGGTATTAGATCAAACATTTTTACATCTTTGGACCAAATTTCAAGATTTTTCGATGAAAATTGTCAATGATACAGCAAATTTAGTGAAACAATTCCAAATTTACCTTTTTTACGGGAAAAGCTGTATCTTTGTTTCTCGTCATTGTAAAGGCTTCAAATTTTGTGGAGTGTTAGTTGGATAGTTGAACTAGATTGTGTGAAATTTTCATGAAAAAATATAAACCGGGAAAGAAATGGCAGCTTGTCAAAGTTGGAAGTGGGTACGCAGTTTCATGCGATTTCATTCTTTTTTGAACGCAACTGTATATAAACTATACTTTTTCTTAACATTTAATCAATAGTTTTAACATAAGATTTTCTTCCTTTTCAGGATCCCGTTCCGAACCTCGAACGATTCCATCAAGTGCCAACGTTCGCAAGGAAACGCGAAACCTCTCACCGGAAGCGCTTCGAAAGGAAGCAGCTTTCGTTCTAGCCCAAGCCGATCGAATAGAAAGGACTCGTTCACAGAACAACAGTTCACCAGCCAACCTCAAGGAGGATCGTTTCAATTCACTACCTTCCCGAAAGTCTCGAAGCAAGGCAAATCTTGCGCGTAGTTCCAGTGACGCAGCGTCGAAAAAGCCCCAGAAAAACCTTCTGGGTATATTCAACAAGGTGAAGAATGACGTAGGTGGTGGATCGGTGAAGACTGTTGAAGACAAGCCAAGGGTAACTGTAAGCCGAAGCAAAAGTGACGTTGGGTCTACACGACCTTTGCAGCGGGATCGTCGAACGCCTCGTCGAAATACTCAGGAATTGAAAAATGATCAACTGACACCGATCATCGAAGCCTCTCCACTCGAGTACACCAAACCCTTGGACCCACTGACAACATACCAGCTGCAGCAGTCTCTAGTTGGAAACGGCCAGGTGTTTCCCAAACGATCGACTTCGAAACCAGTAATGGAAACAATCGCTCTTCTGCGACAGCATTCTCAATCCCCCGAAAGACTGCACAGTTCACAACTTCCTCCCGAGAAACCTACCCTCACGAAGGGTGTAACGGTTGAAAACATCGTTCGAAGACTTTCAAACGAGCGACACGCATCACCTCCTCCGGCGCAGATCGTTAGGGACGGTTTTTCTTACACCCGCCCGGGAGAACCGATCGTCTACGCTCAGGTTGTATGCAGTAATGAAGGCAAGGAGAAGCATACAATCCGCAATCAGTACACCAGCAATACCAGTGACGAAGAAGTGAAGAAAGCTAGTCCCCACCACGATTTCGAAGACATGATGACGTCGAAGGATTTCTTGACCAAGCGGCCTAGTCCCCCGCTGCCGAAGTACACGCTAGACGAAACGGACAACTTTCCGAGGACCCGTTTCAAAACGTACAACAGCGACGAAGACGAAGGACTGGGAATCGAATACGGCAAACGCTTTTCATCGTCCTACCTCAACAAAACCCCGGCCTCCAGTACGTTCATCCCGGTGGACGATGACCACATCACTCCGACGATGAAATACGTTCCCAGTTATACCAGCCATAGTTTCAGCAGCAATTACCGGGGCCAAGCGGATGGGAAGGAGTATTTGCCAGAGTTTAGCGAGCTCAGCCATCGACGGGAGATTTTGGAGTCCCGTATTCGTAGCCGTATCGGGTCAAGAGATTTGCTGGACAAAGCAACGCCAGAGCGGGAAATTAATAGAGGGTTGAGTAGTTCAAGGTACGAGAACTACCATTCGAGTTCGGCTCGACGAAGCTATGATCGACTGGCTAGTCAATCGCCGGTTCGTCGAAGGACTGTTTCACCGGTTCCGGTACACGAAGACATGATTCAGCGGAAGAACGCCAAGAACCAGTTTGTAGAGACGTTCGTGACGAAGACGGTGGTGAATCGGGATGGACGACCATATAGTGAGGAGTTTACCGAGAGGTTTAAGTACCCGAATAAGAACGTTGAAGATGTGAGATTGACGAGAACTACGTTTGATCGCGAGGGTTCAGTCGAACGGAAAGAGGTTCAGAACTTCACTCGTAATCTTTCGGAGAGCGCTCATTCGAGACACGTTATGGATAAGGGTGACTCGGGCATTGAGAACGACATTCGGAAGGACTCCTTCAACAGTGAATATCCCTTGGGGTAAGGCGAAATATCCATTATTTTTAAACCAACTATTGATGATAACTTTTGATTACAGTAAAAAGTACACTCTAACCCAGAACATCCAGGCATGTGAAAGATTCTTGTGGCATGAGCGAGCGCACACCAACAACTGCGTTAGAAGGTCAAGGAAAGTGTATTCGTATCGGGAGCGAAGTATTGACGATGGTAGTCGGTACGATCCGCGTCTGGATACGGATCGTTATGGTGGTGGACATCACTCGCGTGAGCTGAAGTCTTCGTTGAAGCAGGAGAAGAAAGTCGGTGGTCTAGCGAAGGTTGGTTGACTTTTCAACTCTTGAAAGCAATTTTAGAATGCTCTCTTATATTTTTCAGATGAAGCAGTTCATGAGCTCGACGAAAAAGAAGTTGGTGAAGATGGGTGATTCAGACAAGAAAGACTCCCGACAAGGAAGCATTCGCAGTGAAGAACGAATGCGATACGACGATCAATACAATTCAAGGGTATTACACCGGATAATCTATTATACTGATCGAGAAGTTGTTCGTCTAACCATTTGTTGTATTTCAGGTTCCGGACATTGCCAATCGGCGTCGACTATCGACGCCAAAGTCCAGTCCCTCAACCACAAAACGATCGCTATCGTTCAAGAGCACGAAAACCAACGGGACATCGAAATCTTCGGGCGATTGGTTCAAATCGTTCGACAGAATGTCCCGCAAGAAGTCGCAGCAAGATTCCAAATCGCAGCTGAGCACCGATGCCAAATCATCGATCGGTGGAACTAAGCAGCCGAAAAGCTTGCGATTCTTTGGCGATACCGATAACGAATCGCAACCGAAACCTAGTCGGTAGGAGTTATTGCAACTATAACTAGAGACGGTACTGTTTTAACGTTAACGTATGTCTTTTTCAGTTCCAAATCTTCCCTGTCGAAGGTACACAAGAAATATCAGAGCGCATACGACCTGGAAGCGACACCAAAGATCCGGGAGACTCGATACCGATCATCGTCGATGCAGAACTTAGACGACGAAGAGCATCGATATGATACCAAGGTAGTATGATATCTTGGTTATTTTTTGAATAAACTAAACAAAACTTCTTCCAGCAGCAAAGGAATGACCTTTACGATATTTCCGAGCATTCGACGAGCTACAGGACAAGCTCACCGGCCCCAATCTATCCACCTCGACGAAATCGTAGCGTTGGCCGGGACTACACTCCGGAACGATCGGCAAACCGCAAGAGTTATTCGGCGAGCCGATCCCGGGAAAACAGTGTCGATTTGGTGGATTCGGAGCGTTATCATCAACGGACGACTGGCCGCAGTAGTCGTAGCGAACAGCAACACAGAAAACCACCCTCCGGACCGCAGAAACCGGCCCGATTGTTCGAACGAGGAGGAAGTCTGACACGGTGAGTTGTTTAAGAACCAACTTTGAAGAGTAAATCATTCGTAACGTCGTTACAGAGAAACGGATCGTGTTCACGATAGCTCCGGAACCGAGGGTGAATCTAGTCAACAAAGTCAGCGAAGCGTTGTTTATCTTCATGCAACGACCGGTAAGGACCCGAATACCCCGATCAATACCGAATCTAACCCATCCTTTGAACCCATCATTACAGTTGGTTTTATTTTTTCCTTTTTCCCGGGATTTTAATTATTTATGTGGAATCATTCATCCCGAAAATTATTATTATTACAGTTGGTGACATACCGCATCCGCAAATAGCGAACGCACGCCGAATGGCGTATTCGAGGGAGTCGCTGAACAGCCCGGCCAGCAAAAAGGCCCCGCCACAACCGATGACCCGTACCATTAGCCGATCAATCTCGGTCCTAGCCCCCTGGAAGCCGAAGCACATCCGAGACGGCTACGAGATAGACTACCACAGCGATCAGCACCAGGTGCCGAAACCGATCTCAACCCTGCCGAGACCAGGCAGCAGCAGAAATCGTTCGAACAGTGCCAGTGGTTCTCAATCAACGCTCGGTCGAAACAAGCAGAAAACGAAACGAGCCAGTGGCAAAGACGAACCCGATTCGGACAAAAGCTCCTCCTTCGACAACCCAAGGTCATCGCTAGGCGGTACGCGGAACAATCACACAGCGGCGACGAGGATGCAGTCCAGTAGCTCGAGAACTAACACGCTTCAGAAGCACAGGAAAATCTAATCTAATCGGTCTTCTTACGTAACACCCGCACGCACACATTCACACGAACTTTCTTATCGTTAACCAACCCCCGACACGTTTGCAAATAAGAATTGTATTTATTTTTTGGCGGCGGCAACGGCCAGCAAAACTCAACGATGTAACTAGTGTGATTTCTGTTCTAAATTTTTCTTTTCTAAAATAAAAATTTGTTAACAAATAGAAGCCCGAAATTTTAACGTTGTTCTCTGTAAGATGTTTACTAGCGCAAAATATATGTGTACTAAATCAATAAAAGCCACCCTGAGATTGGAGGAGTTTCTTAGATGCGATTTGTTTTTGTTAGATCCGAAATTTTCATGAAGTGCTAAACAAAAAATTACAGAATTTAGCAGTAAATTTCACCAAATCTTTCGTGAAACAAAAGCATAATTTTCTCCCCTTAACTTTATTCACTGCGGTATCAAGGTATGAAATACAGCGAATGTTTTTTGCTACAAACTGCTAACATAAACATGTTTAGAATAGAAAATATTCACTTTTTTTATTGTTTTTTTTTGCGACAAAACCTGTTTGTATGGAATGTTCCATTTTCTCCACGAAATTCACAATTTTCAAATAACTAAAATTTTACCACGTGAACTTATTTAAGCTTTGGTTTAAAATTTCTTTTCATTTAAAAGTAGGTTATTATCTTTCTGAACCTTTCTAATGTGGTTTCAAGTGCCAGCCCTGTTCGTTCCATTTTCATATCGTTCCTATCGAGTTATCCGATTTTCAAATACATTTCAAAACAAAGTTGGGGCTTGTTTTGATTCAAAGTAAATCCGGAATCCAATTCTTTATCGAATAAAATGTAAGTGAAAATGCAGTCCACGGATGATGATAAACAATATTTAGCTGATGGGCCAGCGAAACAACCAGTTGACACGGTGTCTTTGCTGCTCATCGTGGCGGTAGCCCTGTTTTGGGGTGCAACTAATCCGTTCATTCGTAGAGGCAGTCTGGGTTACAACAATTTGAAATCAACTACCAAGTTGGGACAGATTTGGTTGGAAATTAAATTTCTTGTCTCCCGGTGGCAGGTTTGTTTCAGTCGGTTTTGCTCAATTATAATAATTCAAAGATAATATTTTTCTTAGTATTTACTCCCGTTGGCTCTGAATCAAATCGGAAGTGTCGTATATGTGTTTGCACTGCAGCGGACGGAACTTTCCTTGGTTGTTCCGATGGCCAATTCGTTGACATTCGTTTTTACGGCCATTACGGCAAGACTGCTTGGAGAACAGGGTGCTGGGTGGAGTATGTGACTGGGCTTAGCTCATAAGTTAGTATTTTCAACTCAATTTTTTTTGTATTTCACAGAAACCTACACAGGGATGGCACTGGTGATAGCTGGAACTGCTCTCAGTAGTTATGATAAAGTTCTGTGATATACAAAAAATGTCATAATAAATGTCAACTCACAAATTCATATTTTGGGCTTTATTCTGCGAGGCGAAAGAAGAGATTCGGACGGAATCACATGAGTCGTACTCACGTGATAATTAATAGTCGGGGTATAGTCCTATTTGCCGCTGCTAGTGTTCATGATATTATGCTGGTTGTTTAACCAACACTTTTCAGTTTTGGGACAATCAACCTGAAAGTGAAAATGATTGACTGAAATAAATGTCTTTGAACTTTCAACATAGGGATAGATTTTTTTCCAAAGACATACGCAACTATGAAAAGAAAAATGTTCAGTATCTGCACCACATGCAGATCCTGATCTTTTTCTTTTCCGTGTCCTTATTGTGATTCAAAACGAAGTTTGATCTGGAGGGTGCTTGAGAACAAGGGCGTTGTTCTTGACATCCAAGTATTGAACAAATGTGACAAACACATATATGAAGCAGTAGCTCAGTTTTCTTGAAATGTGAAATAAATTTATAACTAGTTTTCGATACCCACTAGGCCAGCTGTGTTTAATAGGTTAAGCCAAATAAATGTAAATAAAAATGTCTTTAAACTAAAGCCATCTCTGCAAGTACCTGATTCTGGATCATAAACAGTAGGGGAGAGTGGGGATACTCGATCCCCTTTTCTTATTTTCATCATATCTTTTTGGAAAAATTTAGCAACTCGCCGTCTTTGACATTTTCTGACAACTTGTAACTTCAAGTTTCTATGCTCCAAAAATTAGATCGATACTTGAACCCGTTGATGAACTAGAAGCATTTTTGTGGGAGTAAAAAAATTTCAATTTTTCTGAAGTTAGGGGAGACTTGATCCCCTATTGAAGGAGACTTGATCTTTTATTCAGGAAGCCCAAATCCTTGTATAAAAATCAAACAAAACCCCAAGATAGAATGTTAATTTACTATTTTGGTCATGTTTGTTCTCATTTCACAATTTATAGCAGACATAAGAAGAAAATTCTATAATTTTGTCTCAACGCTAATAACATTGCATACTTAAAGGCGCTATTTTTATAATTAAGAGAAAAATAAATATTTTTGGTCTTTTCTTCAGACAATTGTTTGATAAATATTAGTTTTTGGATAAATATTAGTAATTTCGTGATCAGCAATCATAACGATCAATTCAAAAGAAGAATATGCCGTTTGGAAGGGGGATCAATTGTGCCCAACTCTAGGGGACCAATTATACCCATAATCAACTTATTAGAAAACTTTTTCTGAAAAAAGTTGAGAGTTTTCCATTGCTTTGAAAATATGGCATTTTGAAGTTCATTCTACGCTCGAACGATTGATACATTGGAACAAATATTTTTTTCATAATTTTCCCATGTAAGGAACATTTTAACCCTCATCCGCATTAGATTTCATTACCCTAATCAGCACTTGTGGTGTCAATTTGACACCACAAGCTCAAATCGTTATAACTTTTGGCGTGTTGGACCGATTTGAACAAAACTTACATCAAAAGAAACTTTGTAATGTCAGTAAAATATGTTTAGAACATTATATACAGCTAAAGTTACAAGTTTTCTCATTATTCAGCATGAAAGAAAAAAAAATCCGAAAAAACATGCCTCACGAAAACTGCTGTAGTTCATATATTGCACGTCCAAAAAAATATTTGCCTTATGCATATGAAAGCCGAAGTTAATGCCTACATCATGAAGACAAGAAATATTTTTTTAAATTTTTTTCAATGAAATGGTCACAAAAAGTTAAAAAAAGTGGTCTAAAAAACCTACCTTTCATTCGATTGCTAGTAAATACTGTTTGAGCGATGGTAGAGTTTTGAAAAAAATATGACTACAAAATGTATTAAAATTCCAACATTTTGCTGTCTTTAGATTTTTGATGCAACAAAAATTGAATTTACTGGAATTTTTCAAAGTTCACAACTTTGCCCAATTTTTTTACAAATTGAAATTTTATCTGTTTTTGTGGTCCACCGTCAGGTTGTACTCGGATTTTCAGTGCTTTTACTTTGTTTGGACCAATCAAAAGTATATTCATTGGAAAGCTAATTTAATCTACATTCTAGTGAGGTGCAACAAATCACGCTGTGAGATTTCCCGAAAATATGAAAATTATAAATCTAAAATCATTCCTGAATTTCTAGAACTACAAGCACCGCGTCCAGCAAAACGTGTTTGTTTGCTCTCCGAGTAAGTACGGTGGGTGGTGATTCGGGCAGAGAGCGAAGCCGACAGACGAAATAATGATGCGTGTCGTGCATTTCTTGGTTGTAAATATTCTATTGACACTAGTTTGCATTTGCTAGTCACGACACGCATCATTATTTCGTCTGTCGGCTTCGCTCTCTGCCCGAATCACCACCCACCGTACCTACTCGGAGAGCAAACAAACACGTTTGCTGGACGCGGTGCTTGTAGTTCTAGAAATTCAGGAATGATTTTACGTTTATAATTTTCATATTTTTGGGAAATCTCACAGCGTGATTTGTTGCACCTCACTAGAATGTAGATTAAATTAGCTTTCCAATGAATATACTTTTGATTGGTCCAAACAAAGTAAAAGCACTGAAAATCCGGGTACAACCTGACAGAGGACCACAAAAACAGATGAAATTTCAATTTGTAAAAAAATTGCGCGAAGTAGTGAACTTTGAAAAATTCCAGTAAATTCAATTTTTGTTGCATCAAAAATCTAAAGACAGCAAAATGTTGGAATTTTAATACATGTTGTAGTCATATTTTTTTCAAAACTCTACCATCGCTCAAACAGTATTTACTAGCAATCGAATGAAAAGTAGGTTTTTTAGACCACTTTTTTGAACTTTTTGTAACCATTTCATTGAAAAAAATTTTAAAAAATATTTCTAGTCTTCATGATGTAGGCATTAACTTCAGCTTTCATATGCATAAGGCAAATATTTTTTTGGAAGTGCAGCATCTGAACTACAGCAGTTTTCGTGAGGCATGTTTTTTCGGATTTTTTTTCTTTCATGCTGAATAACGAGAAAACTTTTAACTTTAGCTGTATATAATGTTCTAAGCATATTTTACTGACATTACAAGGTTTCTATTGACATAAGTTTTATATGAAGTTCATAATAATTCAAACGACTTAAATAGATTTTACTTTTGTGGTGTCAAAATGACACCAAAGGTCGGAAAAGGGAGTTTTTTTGTCCAGGCTTCCAGGGTTCGTCCATAAAAAAAGTTAAGATGTAAAATTGAAGAACTTTTGAATTCATTTAGGGTCCCCGAAGAAATTTTTGTATTTTGAAGCTTCTGAAAAAAGTTACAAGCCTTCAAACTTCCAATGGTGTCAAATTGACACCCTAATGCGGATGAGGGTTAAAGTGATGAAAAAAGATCTTCAAGTTACATTTTGTTAAATTTTTCAAACAAAGTTCAATTACTCAAACAATTATTTTGTTAAAAATTTGTAAACCACAAGCATTGTTATTTTGCTCATTTTGGCACATTATTCTAGAATATTTGATCTTTGTAAGACATTCCAGTTTCGAGATATAGCTAAGGAATCAAGTATCCCCAGGGATCAAGTATCCTCATTCTCCCCTATAGATTCCGTCTCTATCAGCAAATTTTATAAGCCGTGTCTCGAAAAAATTTCAGTTGAACATGTGAAACTCCATCCTGAATCCTGACCGGAAAAACCACACATGGTTTACCTTATCAAACACTTTAGGCATTGGGAGGACGCAGCCAGAAAATGCAGTGGTTTATGCTAGAGCCCAGTAGGTGGCAGCACCTTACAAACATCATCAGTCCAGCCAGGGCTATACTGTGAGAATTGTTCAAATAACCTGAGATATTAAATAAAACATACTTTCAACGACAGATGTTTTTTAGGACAAAAACTGACCAGAATCATGGATTCTGCTTGTTTTACTTAGGAAAGCCTTTCAAATATTTAGAAGCAATCGAGCATTCAATATAAATGTATTTTTTCGTAGCTCATTTTCGATTGGCTAAACACAAAAGTCCTATTGTGAGTGAAAATGGCAAACGGTTTACTTGGGATCAGGCCCGTGCGAAGGAGCTGTCCATGGGGGGGGGGGGGGGGGGGGGGGGGGTGGGTTTTCGAAATTCAAATTTAGCTAAAAGTGATAACAATTCCAAAAGCGACAATAAATAAGAAAATTGATTTCTAAACCATTTTTGTACTTATTATTAATACACAAACTCAAAAATAATGAATTTTACTGATAAAATAAATCAAAGTTTTCAAAACAACTAAAAATTAATGTTTCAAATGAATGCTATTTCCGGTAAGCCATTGATAAATTATTCAAAATGCTGTTATTAATCCTGAACTAGAAACTTGCTTGAAGATAAATTCTTACAGCCTTGTTTTCGAATTTGAAATGAAATCTTCGGACATAAATAAATTCATATGAATTAATATGAAATAAAATACATAAAATATTTTATCAAATTAAAAAAAAGTTTGAACTTACAAAGAAATGTCAGATCAGGTTAAAAATTGACCATAATAAAAAATTGTTAGTAAAATGATAATGATTGTTATTATTAATCATTTAATATTGCATTTTTCTCTTAGTTTTCAATTGAAGAATTGATTCAAAAATGTAATATCTTTAATTAAAAAAAAAATCATGATTTAAAGTGTGAATTATCAACCAGGAAAAGAGTTTATTTTGAAGTTAGAAGAGAAGAAGAGATTAGTTTCTCTGATTTCTTTGTTCAATTTTTTTCTGCATATGAGAAACAAAGAATTATCTGTCCATAAAGCTAATATCGAGGAACCCACTTTAAAGTCAAAGTTAAGCTAATTTCAAAATATTTTTCGAAAAGGTTAACTTTTTAGTTAATCAAAGGTGTTAAGATTAAAATATTGAAATTTGAAATTTGCATTGAAACTTTATTTTTATGCATTTTTCTTTGAACTCTTTTTCAAAATCGACATAAGAGATAACGACTGTTAATTTCCATAAAAACGAAATAATTCATTTTAATTAGATGGAGACTATCAAGTGGATATTGTACATGATTTTATTTCAAGAAAAAATCTTAAACTGCTATAGAGAAGAATAATTTGAACTAATATCGATCCTTTGTGTTAAGTAATCTTCGATAATTACATCTTATTATCAAAATTTATTGATGCAAAACGTTTAAACTACTGAAAATATTATAAATTATTGATTCAAGACCATAAAAATAATGTTTTCCACTTAAATTTTCAGTTTCCCTAAATTCACGGTTTCGCCATATTCACGGTAAATTTTTTTTTGATCGTGATAAAATCGAAAAACTACTGTAATAGTATCGAGACTGGAAATGATTTCTTGAAGAATATTTCATATCAGCACGATTTTTCGTAAATCAAGTTTCAATTTTTAGTAATAAAGTAGAGGATACTAGGTTTAAGATTATGTTTTGCTACATGGCTTCCAACTTGTTGATGTAAAAATTAGTATTCGATGAATTAATTTTGAAGTTAAAATGGTTGGTCTCAAATTCTAAATCAGTTTGGTTACACTTCTTAATGCAAACTCATTCTAGGGACGAGGTAGAGTTTTTGTATGTCAAGATTTGAGTTTCAATACAAAAGATTGATTGAAATGCAATAGTTAGTTTCAATTTGTGAACGGCGTGTATGTCGGTAGTGTCATGAAATGGAATGTCTCAAGATTTAAGACGGAGGCGAGAAAAAATTTCTGACTTTTTTTGTTAAGACTTATTGAAGACCTTTTAAGATCAAGTAATTTTCCTTTACTACGTTAAAATTTTACTTGGAAAAAATCTTCATGGGGGGGGAGGGTTAAGCCCCTAACCCCCCCCCCCCCCCGTTCGCACGGCCTTGCTTGGGATGCAAATAAGTTAAAAAATTCTAGAGACATTATGCAATTATTTTGGATGGTTTTTTTTCATATAAAAGTGTTAAAATTTTTACAGAGATTCACTCAATTTTGCAAATTTAAATGACGAAAAAAGGGAAAACCAAACATCAGAGGATAAGAAAATCATTTTTCCACCAGGAAACGAAAGAAATGTTTAAACCGCACATTTAGAATAAAAAGCCCGACAGTGGGACATGTCCTATTTTTGTGGGACGGATGGCAACTCTAGGTTATGGTAATATGACATGGATTGTTGCCTTGGTAAGCGACGCACACAGGGGTAAATACACCTAATAAGTGATCAAAATTATTTGCGGACAAACGGTTAACGGTAGACATTTGATGTCTTCGCAACATTTTCGATAATCTATCAAATTCTTGAAAGAAAAAAAAAATTTTTCCACCTGGAAGGGAGATAAAAAAATTATTTCTTGAAATAATTAGTTTAGAGACTTAATGTCTTCACAAAAGTTTTAGATCTTATTATTTTAAGCAACTTTGTTGAAGACACCATCAAGATCGCATAAAAATCATAAAAGTTACGAGCATTTTAAAAATAACGATGATTTTAACAGGTTTTTTTGAATTTTTTATTTGATATCTTTTTAAGTATACGACTTACAAACTTGGTATATATGAGAAAGTTGTTCAAATTGTTGAAACACACAGTTTTGTGTAACATTTCAAAAACATATTTGAACTAAGAAAAGATATACTACAAAATATCCAAAATAATGCCTTTTTTCAGTAAGTTATAACCTTAAGAGTTCGGACGAGTTTGTATAATTTTTTGAGTGGGTTTTGTTTGTCAAGTTATTGGCTTTCCATTGATATATAATTTAACATTAGTTTTGCATAGATTTTTTACAAACTAGCAATCAAAAATGAACTTTTCCCTCTAAAAACAGGAAAAATTGAGGGCTTTTTTCTTCGAATTTTAAGTGTTTCTAGAGGAAAAGGCTCATTATTGATTGCTAGTTTGCAGAAAATCTATCCAAAACTAATATTTAATTTATATATCAATAGAAAGCCCATAACTTGACCAACAAAACCCACGCAAAAATTATACGAACTCATCTGAACTCTTAAGGTTATAACTAACTGAAAAAAGGCATTATTTTGGATATTTTGTGTATATCTCCTTTCTTAGTTGAAATATGCATTTGAAATGTTCCAAAAAATTGTTTGTTTCAACAATTTGAATAACTTTCTCAAATATACCAAGTTTGTAAATCGTATACTTAAAAAGATATTAAATAAAAATTAAAAATAACTTATTAAAATAATCGTTATTTTAAAATGCTCGTAACTTTTATGAATTTCATGCGATCTTGATGGTGTCTTCAACAAAGTTGCTTAAAATAATAGGATCTAAAACTTTTGTCATGACATCAAGTCTTTAAACTAATTATTTCAAGAGATACATCATTTTTTTTTCTTTCAAGAATTGGATAGATCATCAAAAAATATAAAAATGTTGCAAAGACATCAAATGTCTACCGTTAACCGTTTGTGTGATCACCTATTAGGTGCATTTACCCCTGTATGCGACGACGTGGCCACGAATGCTCCTATGCTCCTAACATTTCTAAGTTTTTTTTTAAAATGAAGAACCCTATTTTTTTCTCGATTTTAAGACCTGCTTCGTACTTTTTTCTATGTAAAGCTATTTCTATCAAAAATTTGGAATTTATTCTTTATAAAATTTTTGTTAAATGGAATTTTCGTAGAATCAACATAACAAATAATTGTAACGTGAGCCTAACCTATGGAATTCCACAGATTTTTCCGAAAAAATGGGAACTTCCGATTCATAAGTCATAGTATGTTAGATATGTGTTCCAATCCAAAATTCAAATTGACCAAAATACAGATAAAAGTATATGTTCACTTAGAATGTTTTTTCCATCAATGAAAAAAATCAAAATGACTTCACTCTTGACTTTTGGATTTCATAAAATAAAAAATAAAAAAATAATACTAAAAGGTTCACTTTATGCTTTTCTTACTAAAAAAAAAGACTTGACTCCACAAAATAAGTTAACAAGAAAATAATTTTATTCTCATGTTAAGCACGGGGAAATTATGTTTGTTTGGGATTGAATTTCTGAGATTGCTGTCATTTTTGTCATTTTTGTCATTTTTGTCATTTTTGTCATTTTTGTCATTTTTTGTCATTTTTGTAATTTTGGTCATTTTTGTCATTTTTGTCATTTTTGTCATTTTTGTCATTTTTGTCATTTTTGTCATTTTTGTCATTTTTGTCATTTTTGTCATTTTTGTCATTTTTGTCATTTTTGTCATTTTTGTCATTTTTGTCATTTTTGTCATTTTTGTCATTTTTGTCATTTTTGTCATTTTTGTCATTTTTGTCATTTTTGTCATTTTTGTCATTTTTGTCATTTTTGTCATTTTTGTCATTTTTGTCATTTTTGTCATTTTTGTCATTTTTGTCATTTTTGTCATTTTTGTCATTTTTGTCATTTTTGTCATTTTTGTCATTTTTGTCATTTTTGTCATTTTTGTCATTTTTGTCATTTTTGTCATTTTTGTCATTTTTGTCATTTTTGTCATTTTTGTCATTTTTGTCATTTTTGTCATTTTTGTCATTTTTGTCATTTTTGTCATTTTTGTCATTTTTGTCATTTTTGTCATTTTTGTCATTTTTGTCATTTTTGTCATTTTTGTCATTTTTGTCATTTTTGTCATTTTTGTCATTTTTTGTCATTTTTGTAATTTTGGTCATTTTTGTCATTTTTGTCATTTTTGTCATTTTTGTCATTTTTGTCATTTTTGTCATTTTTGTCATTTTTGTCATTTTTGTCATTTTTGTCATTTTTGTCATTTTTGTCATTTTTGTCATTTTTGTCATTTTTGTCATTTTTGTCATTTTTGTCATTTTTGTCATTTTTGTCATTTTTGTCATTTTTGTCATTTTTGTCATTTTTGTCATTTTTGTCATTTTTGTCATTTTTGTCATTTTTGTCATTTTTGTCATTTTTGTCATTTTTGTCATTTTTGTCATTTTTGTCATTTTTGTCATTTTTGTCATTTTTGTCATTTTTGTCATTTTTGTCATTTTTGTCATTTTTGTCATTTTTGTCATTTTTGTCATTTTTGTCATTTTTGTCATTTTTGTCATTTTTGTCATTTTTGTCATTTTTGTCATTTTTGTCATTTTTGTCATTTTTGTCATTTTTGTCATTTTTGTCATTTTTGTCATTTTTGTCATTTTTGTCATTTTTGTCATTTTTGTCATTTTTGTCATTTTTGTCATTTTTGTCATTTTTGTCATTTTTGTCATTTTTGTCATTTTTGTCATTTTTGTCATTTTTGTCATTTTTTTTCATTTTTGTCATTTTTGTCATTTTTGTCCAATTTTAAGAAAAGCAACTTAGGTTCCAAGAAATCGATTTTCAGTCGTTATTAATTTTCGATATATGATCAGATTTCAACGTTTTATGCATTTTTAAGTCAATTGGCAGCATTCAGACTAGTTTTAAGAGCTTCAAAAAATCAAAATTTTGGCGCTTTAAGACTGCTTAACTTTAGCAATGGTCAGTTTTTTTTACCAACCAACACAATTTTGGTACATAGGTATATGTTCCTACAAAACAACGACAAACCCCGTCAAACTCCTTAAAAACGGAGGACCAAGCTTCTCCATTAAATATCAATTTACCACCCACCCAAATGTGCCAACCAGCGCGCAGCAGTCCTGCCAAAACGAAACGGGGATCCCGTTCACTGCTGTCATAGCATGCTGTGGCGGTCACATGGTTTGGCTAGTTGCAATTTTTATGAATGAAAAGCTTTCCCGGCACGGCAGCATTGCACCATCAGCTTCGGATCGTGTTGTCTCTTTTCCGCGGGAGAGCTTTTCCGAACGATTTTCCCCGAACTAGACGAAAGCTTTCACCATTTGGGGGTGGAAACTAACGAAAATTCCACAGCAAAGACCTATTTTAACCGAACATCTCCGGACGAATGCCCTCATAACGAGCTCTGATTTCGAGCAGTTCGGACGCGGCGGAAAGTTAGTTCCGTTTCTAGTTTTTCTGGTAATCTGTGACAAGAGGCCGGCTCCAGTTTGTGTGTAAGTGTGTGAAGAAGAAGTTGGGTGTTGATTTGGGTCTCCGTACCCTGCCGGACCCCATTCATCCATCCACCCACGCAAGAACCGTCGTTTGGTTTTAAGGGTTTTGGTTCAAGGTGTTTCTGGTTATTCCTGTGTGGTTTGGTTCTGAGTGAATCTGTGCTTTCGAAAATCCAGAAGGAGGATTATCAACCCGGTGTGCTTTAACTAGGATCAACGGTTAAAAGTGAGTTAATTTTCCTGTATTTAAAAGCTTAGGGGAACGAAGATTTCAAGTTTGATAGAAATCGCAACACACATACCATGGCAAATTGAATCCTGGAATGTTTACCTCTCGGAAGTCGGTGGAAAATTCCCGCGATGGCCTGACCCTAAATTGAACTGTTTGGAATGGAAAAGCTCATGTCCGGGACTTCAATGAGGACAACCTGTAGCCGCTGGAACCAAAATGATGATTGATGTATGCCGAGGGCAGCACCAATTCGTTGCAACAAGCGAAAAACATTGATTGATCCCGAACCATGTTTGACAAAAGCATCCACAAGTGTTTTCCTCGTTTTTTTTTCTTCCTTATTTGGAGGAAAAAGTTGATCCTGTGTGGGTGTTTGTTTTTATCGTGCATTCTTCTGTCTCTGTGTTGGCAGGTTTGTTTATTCGAGTCGGTCGATCCTGAAGGATGAATTGAGGTGGGAAAAAAGCGTCCTAGCGAGAACTCGGAAAACTGTGATGAAATGTAATGGTAGTTGTGCGATGATACACGAACCGCTAGGGTTTTCCCACAAGGATTGTGCCAAAAACGCGCGTGCTGTCTGTGGAAACATCAATCGGAATGTGGAAATTATGAAGGATTCCACCCGCCTGATGGTTTATGTTTGGGATCGTAAATTCTGACATTGACCTCAAAGCTGGGACTGTTAATTTGTTATTTGACTGCTCGTAAATAACCTCGGGTTTTGCGTCCAAATTGACATTTGGAAGTTCATGAGAATTTTGAAACCCATTGAATTGTTTAAATCTCAATTCCATTTTAACTTACAAATAATATCGATATATTTCAGTATCTGTTCAGTGTTTTGAAAAAAAAATTGAATAAGAAAAAATGAATTGAAATGATCCCTAGAGTTTTAAAAGACATCTGTTTAATTTTTGCAAATAGGTAATGATCATTGGTATTGAGATATTATGAAAAATATACTCCTCTACTTAAATTCATATAAATGACTGCCTGGTAAAAAGACTTCATATCTTTGACGAAGAAATTATATTTTTGCCTTTTTTTTGCTATGTATTGTAGGGTTGTGATCTTTTAGAATTCTTTTTTTTCTTAGTTGCATAAAATTTCCCATGGGACGCAATGTGTACGAAATATATTCAACCCATCGATTTTATTCATTTTCTGGTAAAGGATAAAGTCTTCTTGAATTAGAATATGGTTGCTACAATTTTTTCAGCACGTATTCAGGCCGGACGAATCCGGGCATTTTTTTTTTAAACCTGGAAAATCTGGGCAAATTTTGTTAAAACTCAGAAATAACTTAAAAAAAATAAAGAAAAAAAAAATGGAAAATGCAAATTTTTATCAAAACTTTTCAAAAGATTTTAAATAATATTTAAGGCTCTTAAAAACCTTCCATGATTATTTTTTTTTGAAAATTGCTCAAAACATTTCATTTTGAAGGCATGAAAAAAAAATTGACAACACAATTTGTTTTGTTTTTCGACTGATTTGTATAATGAAGTAAATAAATCCAGGAAAAATCCGGGCGTTTTAAAATGAAATCTGGGTAACCAAGCCGGGTCGGACTGTTCCAAAGTTTGGTATTAAATATGCGGAAAAGCCCGGATAAAACCGAGCAATCTGCAACCTTAAATTTGAGTTGCGTGAATTGGAAAATCTGACGATGGTGCTGCAGTTTGTTGTTGTTGCGATAAGAATTATAAAAAAAAAAATCAATTCAATTTAGATTCTGACTCTGAAAATTGATCTCGAGAGGGCAAAGATGAGCGCATTTCTGTATAAGAATAATGACAATATACATTTAGCTTGTATTTTCTCCGATAATACAATTCCTTCAGGCTTAATAACTTGTTTGATAAAGCTCGAATCAGCTTACGATTTTAAACGGACTTGTTTTAAATTAGGTACGTCGAGATTCAGTCAACTCTCTTTTTCATGATTTTCAAAAAGAAATCATTTTTAAAATACAAATTTACAATTCTATTGAGGTTCGGACTATGAAAATTAGTCTAAAGAGGGCAAAGATGAGCGCATTCCTATTCGAAACTAATTGTAACACATTTTGCTTATATGTATATTTTTTTTCGAAAATAGCTTTCTTTCAAGCTTAATAACATTTTTGTCTAAGCTCGAATCATTTTAACGGTTTTAAACGGACTTGTTTTAAATTACGTCGGAATCCAGTCAATCATATTTGTAGAACTGTTTACATATACACTGATGAGAACCATAATGGTGGCTTGTTGAGTTTTGCTAAAGTAAAATATACGAAATTAAGCTTTGGTATGACACACCTTAAAATAGACCAAATAGTTGAAATTTGGTATGAGTGTGGTGGACGGGTTAAAAAGCAATAATAGATATCAAGTTTTTATTTTTATTTTGGTGTACATAGTATTTTTGAAATCCTTTCTGACGGACAGCAAAGATGACTCCAAAATATACTCATTTTTCGATACCTAGGGTAAGGTTGCCAGAATTTTTTCAGCACGTATCCGGGCCGGACAATCCGGGCAATTTTTATAAAAAACCTGGCAAAATCCGGGCATTTCATTTCTAAATCGAGACCAAAAATCCGGGCAGTATCCGGGTAAATTTTGTCAAAACTCAAAACCCAGCAATTACTCAACAAACATCAAAATCAAAGAATTGAAAAAAAAAATTTCATCAAAATTCAAAAACAAATTTGAAATCGTATTTAAGTCTTCCAAAAATCCTTTCATGATTATTTTTGCAAAATCTGCTTAATTTTTTTTTGTTTTGTTGGCTAAATAAAAAGAATTTAAAATACAATTTTTTTTTGTATTATTTGTCAAATAAAGTGAATAAATCCAGGCAAAATCCGAGCATTTTTCAATGAAATCCGGGCAACCGGACCGGGCCGGACTGTTCTGAAATTTTGTATGAAATATCCGGGTAAACTGGCAACCTTAACCTAGGGTGGTCTTAGCGGTAAAATCGTCCATTTTCTCTCCATTGCTCTTAGAAGTGCATTGAAATTTAATCAGGTTTTCAAATAAAATATTTAAAAAATTTTTAGTGATAACCTTCTACATGAAAAACAGTAAATAAACTTTAAATGGTGTCTAAAAGTAGCGTACATATTTCTCAATTTATGATGCAACTTCCATATTAAGACCCCAAAATAGGCCATCAACTTATTGAAGAGTTATGAAAGAAATCATGACAATAAATCTCCTTAATTGCATCGAAAACAAACAATGGTCGAACAACTGTACTCCCATATAGTGCACTTCTTACAACGTGAAATCAAGGGTACTTATCAAAGCAGGCTAAATAACTATTTTTTGTGATTTGAAAAGTGTTTGCAGCGCTATTTTTTTTTATTTCCGTTGAGGAATGACACAGATATAAAGCTTTAAAAAACGAACACAAACATATACAGGATCTCAATGAAACATGATGTTTCCTCGAAGAGATTCCTTTTTTCTTAACTCTAAGCGTACATCTTTCGAGATATACAGCGTACATCTTACAAATGCTAAAACCACCAACCTACTGAAAGTGTACTATGTATGCCGTGACCGGGATTCGATCTCATACTCCCTGGCTTAGAAGACTTGACGGCTATCCTCTACGCCACGGGTGGTGGCCAATGCAAACCCATAAAAAAATAAAAATCCTCATCATTTAAAAAAAAAAAATGTTTTCAAATTTATTGCAAAAACAGATGAGAATATAATTCAATGATTTCTCATTAACTCTTCTGCTATAAATTTAATAAAAAACTATATTCGACAAAGTTCAACAATACACTTTGGTAACTTAAAGGTACTAAATTTGGTCCATCGGTTTATGAAATATCGAATGCCAAATTTCAGAGTTACTCGGCATAATTTTTTTAGCGGTCCTTAATGTGTTAAGTTGTTTTAATAAAATTCAGAACACAAAAAAGTTTTGACATAAGCATAAAGTTTACTGTAATCAAAAACCCCTTCCACTTTACAAATGAGGCGTCATACAAAATCAATTAAAACTACGATGCAACTCGAAGAACGTCAATTGATTCCCAAGCAACGAAAAGTTCCATAAAACAGGTAGGAAAAAGCTTAGTCAGCCCCATCATTGATCTGAAGTTTGTTCTATGCAGCTCAAAAAATAAGATCTCAACGACACTTTTAAGTTAAAAAAAAAAGAAAAACCTTTTATCATCCAGCTTTCAAAAAATCATTAAATGCTCTTCAGGTTATCTCCCTCCTTTTATCTGTTCGCCTCCTCTCCTGATATTCATTAACCTTCTATTGATTACTTACCATGTTCAGTAGGTACATAGTGCCGAAATGATGCCGTACGTCGGATCCCAAACTTGACAAATTGCGGTTTGCCGAGATTTGTTCTATTTGCTGCTCGATTGCTTCATACGTCCATTGAAAAAACACAGTTTGTTCGACTTCGGAATCGAATCCCGACCTTTGTAGCATCCAATTCCCCCCCAGCTAGTTCAAACTAGATAAGAAAACCCCTAGAGTTGAGGAAAAAGATCAAGGGAAATGGGAGAATCACCGATAAGTCGGAAAAGTACCTACGTCGTCGGAGCTGGCGCGAGGAGTTTGGAAGTTATAAAAGAGCTGCGACGGTGGCGATCGAGCTTCACTTCAGTTTTGGGCACTATCCCGTGTGGTCACGAGTAAGACCAAGTGACGATCAGTTAACCATCTAGTGGCAAAGTGGTTCGCACCAACCAACAACCAAGGTTGTGTGCTACAGTGTGTGTGTAGTAATCGTCGTGGGATCGTGCGGAGGGCCGTTCGCTGACCAGGGCGCTAGGCACACACTCCACGGGATCGATCGTGAGAGCGATCGGGGTTTTATTCCCCACATACCGATACCGCTTGCGGAAACGGCCGTTTTTACGGCCAATAAATAAATTGAAAGAGCCACAAAAAGAATCGATCGCTCTCACTTGCCGGTGTGTCCAACCACCAGAAAGCCGAGTAAGTAACTCTAAGCTACCAGTGCAGTGAATTATTCTAAATGCAACCGTGGTTTCATCCAGAAAACCATCGGCTTCTACGTTTGGTTCTCCTCTCAAGAAACCGGATTCAGCTGAAGGACGCCGCTCCTGTCGGACCGGATGCTGTTTCCGTGAGCGCTCACGTTGAGTTAGTTCATTTTTTTGGCCAATTAGCTTTTGTAAAACCTTGCTCTTAATACAAATTGTAAAATTGAAGGGTTTTTGCATCTTTGTTGAACTGGTATCCTTAAAAACAAGCTACGGAACCACGACTTCCCGCTAGCCGCCGGGCAAAGGAAAGTGAGATTTTGGCAAATTCAACTTTGAATTTGGCGCTTAAGCCAATATCTTTCGTTTTGGTACCTTTAATCAATTTTAGATAATTCCTTTCCTTTCAAAACGTTACACCTTCATCCAGCCAGCCAGCCAGGAAGAAAGCACTTCAATGCACTTTTTGTGAGTTTTAAATCCCGATTTGGGTACCACGTTACACATTCATTACATAACAGTTCATACGAAGTCATGTTGCCGGGTTTGCATTGTAGATAGGTCAAACTAATAATCTAAAAAATGCAAGTAAGCACATACGTTGGCGAAACTGCGGTGAATCCGTACACCCATGGTGGATTATCTACATACATACAGTAAAATTGCTCTGGAGTTATTCAGATTTACTCTTAAATATTCTACAAATGACACATTCCACGCGCTTGTACCGCTCAAAAGTGATTTTTATCCGTTCGCGTATCAAAAAATCTCAAAATGGTCTATAATTTTGATAATTCAAATCAAACAAAACCAACGGAAAAAGAGAAAAAAGTTTTTTTACACATGTTTTAGATGATTTTGAAAATCAGTTTTTTTTGTTGAAAAAAGTGGTGTTTTTGACAACTTTTACAAAATCATTAATTTAAATATATGGATGATTTTTTTTTGAAAATATTTTAAGTATGTTCAGAAGCCAAAAAACACGGCTTCATTTTGTAGAAAAAAGAAATTGTTTGTATCCAATGTAGTTGGTTTAAAAAGCGAACAAAAACAGCCGCAAATGAGTGAATTCACGTCACAAAAAAGGGAAGTTTTTCATTTTACGAGTAAACTCTAACTTTTTTTAAATAAAAAAATGAGATTTTCTTTGAAAATGATAAGACGATTCTAAAACTCTAAAATTTATAGAAATCAGTTGGAATCTAGCTGAGTTACAACAGCGCGAATGAGTGAATTCACGTCACAAAATTTGATTTTTTGTTAAATTTTATATGAAAAATGTGCTCTGAAAGCTGTTTTAACCCTCCAGATGGTCGGATTTTTACAAATCGAGCTTAATTAAGTTGATTTTTTTAATAAGTTCATTATTTTCAAATAAAAATACAAAAAAATTTAAAAAAATAAAACTTTTTTTTGGTGAATCTTTAAATGAAAACAGTAGTAATTTTAACATATGATCCCTCAATATGTTGCTATTCAAGTGCCAATCAAAATAAGGAAAAAATTTGGTGCAGATACTGAAAATTTATGATTGTAAAAGTCGGAACAACAGAATATCGTTTTTGAAAGTGTACATAAAATTTGAAGGCTCCAAAGAATGGTTCAGTATAACCACAGGTATAACTTTATATTCGTGACGTGAATTCAGTCAACTACCCTGTTCTGTTTAAACTGAGTGAATTCACGTCACAACTTCAAATAAGCATAACTTCGTTCGTTGTTGCTCAATCGAGAAGTTCCGTACATAAAATTGTGGGTAATTGTTTTCTTTACAACTCATTCGAAGACACCGATATTCTATTCCCACAGAGAGAACAGGAAATCAAAGATGTATGTACTAAAGTCCGAAATGGTTAATTCTAGCGTGAATTCACGTCACAAAAGTAATTAATCACAACAAAAACAACTTAAATTTTAAAATGACCATATTATATTCATTTTGAAGGAAATTCAATTTGCGACCGTTTGCTACAATTTTTTTCATTTTAAAGTAAATTGGTTGACTTCTAGAATGACAACAGTGCAGAAAAATCCGGAAAAGCGATTTCACGTCACGGTGGAATGCGTCTATAGGTGAGATTTCCTTTTTACGAACTGATCAAGGGGAGAAAGAGAGGGACCGGATAGAGTTTCAATTGAAGGACCGCCCATTTGTCGTAAATCAGTTCATTTATAAATAGCTCAAATTGTTAATAAGAACACTCTAAGCTTTTTGGAGACATATTAACGAATTGACTAAACTGCTATCCTATTCAACTGTATTGGGGCAAAGCTTGTCGTTAATGAATAAAAGAAAATCACTCAATACCAACGTGTTTACGGTGGTTATTGAAAACGTCTTAATAGTCGATTTGGGTTATCATTTTCAAGCGAGTTGAGAGAACAGCTTGAGATTGGAAGGTGAGTCGGGAGGACCACCTGAGAATACTGACGCGAGTTTCATGCGAGATGAGAGGTCTAAAGACAGAATTTTGGAGAAAAAAAAACTAAAATTTGAGTTTAGAGAATCGATTCTTTCCAAATAAGAAACAGCGAATCAAAATTGTTTTTTTAAAGTAAGAAATATATTTGAACGGATGTTTTTCGAACAACTTTGAAAGGTATAGTTTCTGTTACGTAGAAACATTATTTTTAACACTTGAAAATCTTTGAAGATGGCACTTCATTGAAGTTTTTGAAGTTTTTTTTAAAAGAATAGGATTGAGATCTATTAAAGATGTTGACAGTACAAAACGGTTCCACTCAAGATCAATTATTTTAAGTTCCTTTTAGTTCCAATCATGATCAGAATTATTGCTGATATTGAATACTTTACCCAGTTTGTCTCAAGTTAGTTTGAAAGGTTCATCTCCTTTCTTTTTAAAAGTTTCCAGCTTTTTAGAAATTTGTGACAACACAGAACTTAACATGATAAATTGGTATATATAATATTCGAATTTTTTTTTAAAAAGGATTATTTTGGTCGGTGAACGGAATAGAGGTTAAAGCTGCGATAAGCTTTTAGAAGTATAATGTTAAGATTAGGTAAATGGTAAAATAAGGTGAGTTCATTAAAAGGTAAGATTTTATCATTGAATTTACATTTGTTTCGTTTCATAAATAATAGAACAACCAATCACTTGCCAACTGAGCAGGTATCTAAACGTGTGCGTAATATCTGTCGTAGATTAATAACGTTAAAGATGTAATTAAATTTAAAACGGTTGCGTAAGTAATTGACTTGTTTATCCAAATTACACAAACGCATACACGTTACACATTCATTACATAACAGTTCTTACGAAGCCATGGTGTCGGGTTTGCATTGTAGATAGGTCGAATTAATAATCTAAATAATACATACATATGTACATACACACATACATACTCTGAAATATTTTACAAATGATTATTGGAAACCAGAAAGCAAGATCTAACCACTGAACTAAAAAAAATCGTTTGGATATAACTTTTATTCATACCGCTTGATCAACCGCTTGATCGACTTTTCTGAGTAGCGTCGAATTGTTCCATTTAGCTCAACTCAAAATCATGAACCCTAATAAAACTGAAAGTTTTTTTTCTAGAAGACTTTATGCAGCTTGGTTCTTTGCAAATATTATCGAGATTTTTGTTCAAACTTCTCCGAAGAGGAGATCTATTGGAAATTATAGTGATTTTGGGATTCACAAGAGTTTTTATGTTGGAAAAACTTTATGGATTTTTGTATAAGAAAAAAGTTTAGACAAAGTCTTAAAATTGTTGAAAATATTATGAAGCCATCTTACCATTGGTTTTCTTGTTTCATTTTCAGATTACGCAGCACTACGACATACTTCATCGGTATTAACTAAGGTAAGATTTTTCTACTCTTTCTGAAAGCATAATCAAGCAAACAAATAAAGCAAAAGGCACTGATTTGTTCGGAAAGAATCTTCTCTGCAAAGTCGTTGTTGTTACATTTGCCTTGTATAGAAAGCAGCGATGCAAACACAGAAAAAAAGTTCCTCGAATCACTTTCACTCTTGGTTGAACATTTCCCGATCCCAATATCAGTGTGTACTAGGTAGTAACTCTCGTTCGTCTATCAACAAATTACATGACGCACAAGTTAGGGGAGGTTTGTTAGAACAGTTCATGCGTTATTATGAGAAACAAATTTTGATTAAATTTTGGAAAAAAATATACCGGGAAAAATTTTACACTCAAAGAAGTGGTCATTGAATTTTTTCTACAGCCTAATAATGGTTAGAACTGACCACAAACAATTGATTGAACCATCCTCTGGAGCACCCCAAGTGCGTGTGGTCTCCGCTTCTTCGCGTGAAGTTGAAAAAGAACCTGATAAGTGGGGGAAATCCGTCCCGAAAGCCCCCCGAAGCTCTTGTAATGAAGATAGGAAGTGTGTTAGGTGTTAGTGTGTGTATGTATGCCGGCATTATTGGATGGAGCTCGGCTAACGAACACCAGACGAAGAGTAGAAGAAGCAGGAGTATAATAACAACAGGGCGAGGACGACGACGACGATGACAACTGTTTCTATGTTGACTAGGGATGTGACGAAGAGGGCGCCTCGGCAAGGACACCAGGCAAGGCGCAAGGCCACAAGGTACAGGAGTCAGCAGCGAGCGGGGGTGTTGGTTTTGTGACAGGTGCCAGACGCACAACATAAGGTTCGTTTTATGCTCGTCGAACACCGAAAAGCCTCGGCAAGGGTAAAGGGGGTTGTTGGTAATTTGGAGTCGTCTTGTCTTGTACCTTTCGCTCATTACAACCCAAGATTCAAGGTCAACCTAAACTTTTCATAGAGATGTAAATTTCATGAAAAAACATGCTCCTATTTGGAACAGGAACATCGTTTTCTACCTTTCGAGTTATCGGTTTTCGGTGTTTTTTACGATGTTTATTAGAAATCGGATGTACGTGAGCTTTATGGGACAGCAACAGTGTCGATTGCTTTCGAGGAAAACCCAACGATGGAAAGGAAGCAAATTTGCCCCAACAATACGGTTGATTTGCTTCATATAAATACAGATCACGTTTCCTCCGTTGCGTTGAATGATTCGCGTTTCACGAGCCTTCTTTCGAGTTTGTAGGTATTGAGAAAACGGATCATTTATTTTTAAAACAATCTTCTCTGCATGTCGAATTGGTGTTACGTTACCAAGCTAATGACAAAATTGACTTTTATTACAAATGGAGGTATACGTTAGGCTGTTGAAAGCTTACAGGTTTTTTTTACGAATAATATTCAATTCAGATTATTGTTTAACGTAGGGTTGAGCAATCTTCCAAGCCAACGGCCCAACTTGAGCTTAATTTTTTTTCGGCGGGCCGACCTTTAAGAAGTTTTTGTGTTAATTTTTGAATATTTTTTTTTCAAATAATTTCAAATTTTTGAATTCTTTCTTTTGAATGCAAACTTTATTTGCTTCACTTTTTTTTTCTTCTCAAAAACGGATTATTTTCAAGATCTTTCAACGATTTATAAAATCCTTTGACCCGTTTTCTGAGAAAAATTCTTTTTTGTTTAAACCGGTTTTTGGAAGAAGACGAGATTTTTTCAAACCTTCATCCATCTCTGTTTTCTGTGCAAAAGTTTTCCCAAATTTGTCCTCGGAGCCCTGATTTTTTTACATACTGTAAAATATATATTTATTTTAAACTTGAAGTTCAAGCATCTATGGCATGATAAGTTGCTGAAATCCTTAAAACATATCGTGTTGTGTACGGTTAATATTCTGTTCCGTTTAAGAATTTTTCTAATATTTTAATTTATACAATGAATTTGCACAAAATTTCGTTCACAGTTGGAAAAACTACCGAACTTATCGGCAGTAGCTTACGGAATCGTTAAAAACATTTTTTATTAATATTTTAAAAAGCTTCATAAAAGCTTAGGTGGCCAAAATTTTACAGTGATAGTCATGCATGATGACGATTCTAGGACATAGCCAAATAGCCAGATAAACTACACACACTCACTGTTAACCAACACCGAAACTTTGGATCAAAAATAAATGTTTTTGGATTCAATAAAATTGGACTGATTTGCCGTTAATTTTAAGTATTGTATAAAATTATAGCTGGTCGGAATTCAACCAGACCCAACTGAACGCCATCAGCATTTTTTCGAGACACTTGAACTTTATGTGCAAATATTTTCACCTAGAAACAAAAGCTTGGATGTTTATGAGCTAGAATCAATAGTTTTTAATTCAAGGAATTCATTTTAATCCTTCGTATTCGGTTTTCTCGGATATGAATAACCCGAGATTTAGTTTCTGTTGTTTTCAAATTTTTAATGGCACTCAGTTCGGTCTGGTCCAAGGCCGGCCAGCTATGAAGCAATCCTTATATGGTTCAAAATTTAGGGAAATGATTTTTTTTCCACTACAAATCAAAAAACTATTGAAAATGTAGTTCGTTAGTTAAAGCATGGGTGGCCAACATTTTAAGGTGGCGGGCCAAATTTCAGAAATGTGATTTGTCTACGGGCCAAAAAATTCTTAGCAGCACATTTTTTTTCTTCCACATATACTTTTAAATTATGATTCAAACTTGTTTAATTAAGTAAAATTTAAAAAAAGCATTTAAAAGCTGTAATGTTCCAGAGTTTGAAAGGAATTTACTAATGATATTTCTTTTACTTTATTTCAATATGTAAAACGACTATAATCGAAACAAAAACAAATGATATTTAGGGTTGCTTGCGATTATTTCTCGATTTAATTCCCAAGTTTTACCGGTTTTTCTTGATAAAAATTATAATTTTCCTGACTTTTGTTACATCAGTCTTTAAAATGAAAACATGGTTTATCAAAAATTTTAACAGTTTTGAGAAAACGAGATCCGCCACACTATTTTGAAATTTTAATAATTTTAGACTTCCTTCGAGTCACATAAAAAAAAAAATAAAAATTTCGGCTTCTGAATGTTTTTTAAAGCTGTAATAAAATGTAATTACCTGAAAATATTCGAAAATGTATCACGTGAAGAAAAGACTTCTTCAAAAAATCATGATGGCTCTCGTTATGTTAAAACTATAAACTATACGTTATGGAAAAATAAAGACTGGATGATTTTAAGCCGAATTTCGTACAAATAAGTTCATTTAATTTAAACGTCAGGATGCTTCACCTCATTCAAATTTGTTTTATGAAGCCCTTCCAGACCAAAATGATTATATTTTTTCTTTAACTGGGGATCACAGCACATTTCGCGTTGTTCTTTTTTAAATAATTCTGAAAATAAGCTTACGTTTACGGAAAAATTGTATTCTAAATGCATAGAAAACCACACAATGCTTTCCAATATTTTAGAATCTGTTGTCAAATTCCATTAAGAAACCCAGTGTATATTGGCAGTCTGGAAGTGTTTGACTTTAAATTCAAGCTTTTGAATTAATTTACACGTTGAAAGTTCGCACGGATTTTCAAATATAATGAAACCACTTTTTACTGCCATTGTTTGATTCAATTTCTAAAGAGCGAAAATTTGAAATAAATTCGATGATTTTTTAACAAGAAGTTTACAAATGTTATGATTTTGCTCTGTTTTATGAGAATAATTCTTTATTCATAATATCACAACTTATCAAAGCTTCGCGGGTCACAAATTGGCGTTCGCGGGCCAAATGCGGCCCGCGGGCCACGGTTTGGCCACCCATGAGTTAAAGTAAAAAATAGTTTCACATCATCTGCGTAAATCAATACGAAAGCATCCGAAAGGGAGTCCGACAAATTGTTCATCAGAAGATTGAAAAGCAAAGGTCCCAAGTGACTGCCTTGAGGCACTCCGGAAGACGTTTCAAAGGGTGCTGAAAACACAGAATTTTATTTATTTATTTATTTATCCACTTGGTACCTTAAGGCCATCCAATCTATTAGGCGAGTGGTGAACTCGCCAAGATTTGTATCCACCAATATTTGTCTGAAGAAACCGAGCTGATGGGGCGAAATTCTATTCTCTACTGCTGGATATAGCCGATGATAAACCAATTTCTCAAAAAAATTAGGCAAAGCAGATAATATTGCTACACCCCTGTAATTTTATGCAATATTTCTAGATCCCTTTTTGTGGATAGGCGTAACTCGCGACAATTTCCAAACAAACGGGAATAATCCCGAATGTAACGATGAATTAAACAGAAGAGCTAAAGGAAGCGCCAACTCATTGCAGCAAGTCTTTAAATATCTGTTTGGTATTCCATCAGGATTTGGGCAGAGAGCCAAGCCGAGCCAAGCCAAGCCAAAATTCTGTGTTCTGTGACACAGATTCTGTGATGAAAATTTGTTCAAAATTCTGTGAAATTACAAATTTTTCTGTGATTTCGGCACCCTTGGTCGTGACTAGCAAACGAAAACTACTGTCAATGGAAAATTTCCAACCAAGAAACGCACGACACGCATCATTATTTCGGCTCTCGGCTTGGCTCTCTGCCCAAATCACCATCCACCGTACCTACTCGGAGAGCAAACAAACACGTTTTGCTGGACGTGCTGCTTGTGGTTCTAGAAATCCAGGAATGATTTTACGTTTATAATTTTCATATTTTTGTGAAATCTCACAGCGTGAATTGTTGCACCTCACTAGAATGAAGATTAAATTTGCTTTCCAATTAATATACTTTTTATAGGTCCAAACAAAGTAAAAGCACTGAAAATCCGGGTACAACCTGGCGGTGGACCACAAAAACAAATGAAATTTCAATTTGTAAAAAATCGTGCAAACTAGTGAACTTTGAAAAATTCCCGTTAATTCAATTTTTGTTGCATCAAAAATCTAAAGACAGCAAAATGTCAGAATTAGAATAAAATTTGTAATGGTATTTTTTTCAAAAGCTCTACCACCGCTGAAACAGTTTTTACTAGCAATCTAATGAAAAGTAGGCTTTTCAGACCACTTTTTTAACTTTTTGTGAACATTCCATTAAAAAAAAAAATAAAAAAATATTTCTTGGCTTCATGATGTAGACATTAACTTCAGCTTCCATATGCATAAAGCAAATATTTTTTGGTCGTGTAATATATGATCTACAGCACTTTTCTTGAGGCATGTTTTTTCGAATTTTCACTCTTTCATGCTGAATAACGAGAAAACTATAAGCTTTAGCTATATATAATGTTCTAAACATATTTTACTGACATTACAAGGTTTCTATTGATATAAGTTTTGTATGAAGTTCAAAATAATTCAAACGAATTAAATAGATTTTACTTTTATAGTGTCAAAATGACACTCTAAGTCGGAAAAGGGAGTTTTTTTGTCCAGGCTTCCAGGGTTCGTCCATAAATAAAGTGAAGATGCAATATTAAAGAACTTTTGAATTCATTTAGGGTCCCCGAAGAAATTTTTTTATTTTGAAGCTTCTGAAAAAAGTTACAAGCATTCAAACTTGCAATAGTGTCAAAATGACACTCTAATGCGGATGAGGGTTAAGAGGCATTTAAAAGTTTCTTGGTGCCGTTCAGTGCTGTAAAGTGAAGTTTTCGACACCGAAAACAGTATCGAAAAAGTTTACAGCTCGTGTTGAAAAAAATCCATTTTTAGAAACTACAAAGCATTTAGCTTAAATAAAATGAAAGAATCACCAGCTAGAGAATAAAAATTCAAATCATGCTTATTCCGTAAATCCACAAAAATGCTGTTGAATTTCATTCAATTTCGAACTTGAATCAAATCTCAAAACAATGGATTATTGAAAGCATATTAGAATAACTATTTTGATAATTTAATGATTTAACAGTATCATGAATCAAACGCAGTTTCAAACACCTTACTGTTTTCAAAATCTTAAAGCCGATTCTAAGAGTCCAATCAATGATAACCAATTATAAAACAAGCCATTTTTGATAATCTGATGGTTTAAAAGATTTGAACTTATTCCACATTTTGTTATTAATCTAATGTTGACGTTCCGGATTCGGTTTAAATGTTTTACTGAAAGTATTTGAAAACCAGTACAATACCACTTTTTAAATTTCACGCACAAAAAGGAACGAACTCACCAGTTTCACAAATAAGCTTTTAGACTAGCAAGGAAACATTTTTCTAATATTCCTGGGTAAGTGGCCTTCGGGATTCTCCGGATTAGATGGGGGTCTTTACTCGATGCCAATCCATATGCTCTGCTTTCGGGGCTCGTTCGTTTTTTCCATTAGTTTTTTTTTTATCCATTTTGATTTGGGAATAGTATTTAAAAAAAAAACTCTTCCGTCATTTTTTAGCACAGCCTACTCTTCTGTTTTCAAAATTCATAATCATAAGAGCAAGTTCACTGGTGTTGGGAAAAAGTGGTAGAAATTTTGTCACTTTTTGCACATTTTAAAAATTTTGCCATGCAAAAACATTTTCAAGATCTGTGGCCTTCAAGTTTTTTAACAACACGTGTTATAGTTTCGCATGCTGTGATGCAAAAACAGCAATATTTCTAGCACATACGGCTGAAATAGAAACAGTGCTGTAAAAAAATACAACGCCCAATGATCTTGAAAACATTTTGGCATGGTAAAATTTTCAAAATGTCAAAATTTCTATCACTTTTTCCCCACACCAGTGAACTTGCTCTAAAGAATATCATTTTCATAACAAAATGATTTATTGTATTGAAAAACTCTTTTCACTTCCAAAACCGGGATATAATTTTCAATTGATCTCGAAACAAAAATTAGTTTTGACAAAAGCATTTGAATCATTGCAATAAAAGGCATTTTTCACTGATTTAAAGGGTAGAAGGCTCATAATTTCAGATAATTTTCACCAAATAAGTTCACAATTAAGTTTGGAACAACTTTTAAGACCACTTTGACTAATGGAGATGATCTTAAGAGCTTCCATAAACTTTGGGATCTTTTTAGTTTTTTTTAAATTTTAGTTGCTTTTTCGTAACACCAAAAGGTTTAAAACACTTACTGTGGCAATAGACAAACTCAATTTGGGATATTTTTCGAATTTTTTAAACTCTAGGATCTAAAAAGCATCTTTTTAGTTCCCAGCTTATTCATGATTTTTTGCAAAATTTTTAAGTAACGTTTATATAAGAAAATTTGAACTTTTAGGTATGTATGGGAAAATTAAATTTTTTTTTACTGAAAAATAAATATCATTTTCGTTTCTTCTGTGGAACCGAGCCTGCTAATGATTTTGTGCCAATGGAAATTTTTCACGGAACAACTTAGTTGAAAACTGCAACTTTCTGTCTTATTAGGCAAAGAAGTTATCAGCTGTATTACAGTGGTGTTTCTTTTAGAATTTGAAACCAATAAATTCAAATGACATCACTGCTGGTGCCTAGCGAAGTATTGCATGACTACTTTTCATGCAATACTTCGCTAGGCACCCAGCAATGATTTCAATTATATTTATTGTTTATTAATTTCGAAAGACATGCCCCCATTCAACACTTAACAACTTTTTTTGTCCTATAAGATACGAAGTTACAGTCTTCTGAAAAGTTGTTCAGCGGGAAATTTCCTTTAAAGTTTTAAAATTGGCACAAAAACCATTAGCGAGCTTGGTTCCACGGAAGAAAAAAAAAATTTTTTTTGTTGATTTTTCAGTGCAAAATATTCAATTTTCCCATTCAAACCTCTAAGTTGAAATTTACTCATGTATACGTTACTCAAAAATTCTGCAATAATCAGGGATGAGTTTTGAACCATAATAATGGTTTTCAAACCCCAGGGTTAGAGAAATTCAAAAATGACCTCAAATCGACTCAGTCTTCTATGGTAATGACTTCAAAGTGTGCTATGAAGCATTTTAAGTGGAATGTTCGAATGCCATCTACTAGTTAACTGTAGATCACGTAAAAGCCTTTAAAACCAACGAACAGTAAGGAAATATAATGCACGTTTCTTAATTTTCTTGAACAAGAAGTGGTCGTTTTTTTTTAAAGAATTTGATTAGATGTTTCGAAATTTCAAACGCGATTTTCTCGTTTCGAGCTAACTGCTATTTAGCTTCTTAAATTAAAATTTATGACGAAATTGAAACAATTGATAAAAATTACATTATTGACAATATAGACTAAAATGACACAAAGGACATAAAAAAATAACAAAATTGAAAAAAGTATTAAAATAAGACAAATGAACTGAAATGAAAAAATTTGATTTAAATTGACAAATTACGACAGTCGACAATAAGGATAAAGGGAGATACGGTCAAAATTTAGTCAATATAAACTTGACGAATTTCTTTCAATTTTGCATTTAATAAACTTGAACACCCCACATTTTGAAGGTGTGTGTGTAGAATGTTGCTCCTATTTTGATTTTGGAATTCACTCTTCAGTTGTCAAAATGCCGTCCAAGGAAGAAGAGCAGCATATCAAAATTTTGCTCGCGCATCGCTACTCGCACGCTCCGAGCTACTCGCACGCAAAGCTGGCAAAATCGCTAAAAGTTGCCAAATCAACCGTTACAAATGTTATTAAAGTGTTTGGGGAACGTTTGTCCACAGCCAGGAAGTCTGGATCGGGGGGAAATCGAAAACCGGAAGCCGCTGAGACGACAAAGAGAGTTGCAGGAAGTTTCAAGCGAAACCCTAACCTCTCTCTCCGAGATGCCGCAAATAAGCTGGATGTATCGTCTACAACCGTGCATCGAGCCAAAAAACGAGCCGGACTATCGACTTACAAGAAGGAAGTGACTCTAAATCGCGATGATAAACAAAATACGACGGCCAAAGCGCGATCTCGGAGGCTGTACACGACGATGCTGACGAAGTTTGACTGCGTGGTAATGGACGACGAAACCTACGTCAAAGCCGACTACAAGCAGCTTCTGGGACAAGAGTTTTATACGGCAAAAGGAAGGGGAAAGGTAGCAGACATTTTCAAGCACATGAAACTGTCAAAGTTCTCGAAGAAATATCTGATTTAGCAAGCCATCTGTACCTGTGGCCTGAAAAGCAGCATTTTCATAGCTTCCGGGACTGTCAACCAAGAAATTTACGTGAAAAAGTGTTTGAATAAACGTCTGCTGCCTTTCCTGAAGAAACACGGTTGTTCCGTACTGTTTTGGCCGAATTTGGCATCTTGCCATTACGATAAAAAGGCCATGGAGTGGTACGCCGCCACAACGTGCAGGTGGTTCCCAAGGACAAGAACCCTCCCAACACACCAGAGCTCTGCCCAATTGAGAAATACTGGGCCATTGTCAAGCGGAACCTAAAGAAGACCAAAAAAACTGCTAAGGACGAGCAGCAGTTCAAGGCAAATTGGCTTTCTGCGCCGAAGAAGGTGGACAAGTGGCTGTACAAAATCTGATGGCAGGGGTTAAGCGTAGGGCCCGGCAATTCGGATTTGGAAAAGCGGAAGCCTAACTGAATATTTTTCCTGAATTTTATACTAATTAAACTTGAAAAAGAAATTTAATTTGATTTTTCAAATAAACGATTTCACCGATTCACACGCGTTTTCTCTTGACTAAATTTTGACCGTATCATTCTTTAAAATGGTTTGAAATTATAAAATCCATGATAAATTTTCCGATTATTGGCCCCAACGATGGGATCTACAGTTAACTAGTATCCCTCTCGCTATGCGAATCTGAAAATTTGCTCATTTCTGACAACCGAAACCCATTAACGACCTGGCTTCAACTTATGCCTTTAGATCTCAAAATTTAATACTCACTGACAGCTCTGATGCAATCATCGGTTTGGGCCAAATAAAAAAAAAATGTTGAAACATAAAGCCATAACCCAAACCATCATTATCGAATGGTCCCATCAATTCAAGCAAATTGATCCAATCATCCCTTCCTTAAAAGGGCCCAACTACTCCCCTTTTCGAAGCAAGTATACGGGGGACTCACGCATCCTCACGCCTTATTAAATGTGGGTGGTCTTCAATGTTAGTGTTTTTTTTTTCCTTCTGGTGGTGGACAGGTGGTTAGGACTTTTTTTTTGCTCCACTCTCTTGTTTCAGTAAATATGGGTTATTGATATGGTGATGAAAAATACAAACAACTGGACCCTCCTTGTTTGTTGATACAATATACCTAGCCAGTGTAGTTAGGAGGAATGTTGTCGTCAGGCCATTATTTTCACAATATGTTGCTTGCGTGTGTATGGGGGTGAAACATGTGAGTATTTGTGTGTGCAATTTGCGGTACTGTGGCAAGATATTATTTTCATGTTTTATTACCTTTCACGTTGGGAGGAGTTTTATTTTTGTGTTGTTGACTTACTGTTGAGAAAAGTTTGAGATAATCAAAAACCGGATATCAAAATTTAAATCTTAAATTAACAAGTTGTTTCACAATAAAGTTTTATAATAAAATAATAAGTATTGACATCGAGGTGACATTGGTTTGATTAAATCCACACATTTAAAATTCCATTTTGACTGAATAAAGATTTCAAAAGAGAAATGGGGATCTTTAAGTGCGTTTCACTTGAATCTGGATGTAAGTTAACTTGGACAAGATTCCCCTGAAAGTTTTTAGCTGTTTTATTAATAATAATTTTTTAATTTGTTTCGAAACCTAAAATATTTGTTAAGAACTTGAATTCATAGCTGAAATTTTTGCTTTCCTGGAATTTGAATGGCATTGTGGTCGCTTGGAATTTCATCATTTTCCAGAATTCATGTTCTGAATTCTAATGTTGAAGTTCGTCAGGCTTAAGAGTTCAAAGAAAACTCCAGTTCCTGTTGATGCAGACGAGATGTAAATATTCTCTACCATTTTTCACACCTTTTATATATTTTGCCACCATCGTGTTCGGATTTTCTTGCACAAGAGGAAGTGATAATTCTCCCAACTGTACTTTTTTTTAACTCGCTTTTTTTCCACCGAGGAAATTCATCGGTTGGAAAAACAATCAGTTTCACCCGACCGAAAGTACCATAAACAATTCATTTATTACATGTGTCGTTTTTTCTCCTCTAATTTTTCACACCAAGTGGAAGATTCGACGCGAGATGAATGAAACGAGAGCGCTCAGCCACGAACAAAAAAAAAAAAAAATGAAACGAAAAAAGGTGCGATTGGAGCCGCACATTTACTTTCCCTTACGCTCGCCCGAATGGATAATTTGTTCAGAAAATTTTCACTTTTTTACCTTTTCTTCTGTAGGTCAGAATTTTCCGTCCTCGGCTGAAGTTTCAACAACTCGAGAAGGACGACAGTGTTTTGTGTTGTGGAGGGAAATTGGTCCTTTTCGAGTGATGAATTATGCACAAGTTCTATGTTTAACGAACCGGAACGTACTCTCACTGGAGTAACTAAACGAAAGGGCATGTGTGCACAATTAAATTGTTTAATTTTGTAAACGCTGGTTTTTTTTTCAAATTGTTTAGTAAATGTTTAGCTGGTAATTCCGCATAACCTTTAACCAAAAGCTTACCATAAAGTTCCTCGACCTTTTCATTTTTTCACACCCAAAAAGTGTCCCTGACTTTGAATTACTACCAGCAGCAAATAGCTGTGCTGTGTCGTTCCAGAGTTGGCTATTGGAAGAAGAAAATTGACACCTGATGGATTTTGTCGGTTGCATGCAGTCTCAAGTCTTAAGTGTATTTGAGAAAGCTATAAATAGAGACAAATTTTGGACAAGTTTTTCGAACTTTCCTTTTTCGGTTTGGTTTGGTTGGTGGGAAAGGATTATGTTAATGAAGGTCGCTTTTACCTTGAACACTTTTGGGAAAGCTGGACTTTTTGAAATTATGGAGCAGAGGTTATTTTTAGCATTTAATAGTCACGGATTGGTATATGGGAATTTCCGTTTATTCAATAAAAAAGATCTGAATATGGGTAAAGTTTAAATGTTAAAACGTTTTTAAGGTACAATTTGTAAAGTTTTGAAAGTTTTTGTATTTTCTCTCGTATTCAAAAATGGTAGTTTAAATGTTTTTTTGCTTCGATTATAGTCATTTTAACATCTTTATGTCATTCGTGACTTATATCATCGATGGAGTTGGCGGACAGTCATTGAAAAACTTAATCCGGTACAACTGTGATCGATGTTTACTCTTGGGCCTCGAACTCACGGACATCGGCTCAGGTAGCAACTGACTTGTCAACTGAGCTATATCACAAGCATTAATTTAAATGGATAATTTGGACTCCCAAGCATCCTTTTTTCTGATTCTTATACCTTTTTTTATACCGAACTGTGGGTTCGCGTTCGGGAGAAAGGATGATTATTCCGAAAGCTGGCGGTTCCTCACCTAGACGAGTATCCAACGACATAACTTAGCACTTTTACTGCTTCTAGACTTGCGACTTGTCCGCGCGGGCGATCGGTCGGATGGGACCGATGGAGATACACGCGCGATGTATGTAGGGGGAAGTGTTTCTAAATGCGCATGTTGGGTAATATGCGCATACAGCCGATTGACGATATGGCTGGAGATTCAACGTATCTAATCAGTGCAGTTTGAGGGTAATACGCTATTGAAACATGGCATGAAGAAATTTGATGGTTACATAAAGCCAAAAAAATTTAAAAATTCAAAGAAGATTTTTGCCAGTTTTGTTATAATATATTGAACTTTAATTAATCTACCATTTTCAACTAAATAATTTCAAAATATTGCAAGTGTAAATGAAATATAGCTTAAAACATAAATATGCGCATTTAGCCCGCCGGTTTCGGAAATCGGCTATTTTGACTTCTTTTATTATAAAATTATTTTCACAAAAACTGTAAGAGATTTTAAAAGAAAGGTTACTCTTACGTATAGAAAACAGATGTCCGCTCATGTGCATATAGTTTTCAGACTCCTATCTATCGGAATATGCGAGAAAATGAGTGTTTTTCTTAATATGCGCATATAGCCCGCCTCTCCCCTACATATTTTTCCTTATAATACAGGTATTTCCAATCGTACATTTATCTGATAAGATGGTAATTTAATCAACATCAAAGAAATTGGAGAACGGTTGAATTTTAGGAAATCCGTTGATGCACGGAAAACTGTGAAAACAAAAATAATGAATGAACATTGTTAAATTCATATGTTGATTGTTTTTCCTTAAAAGTTTTCCAATTGGTTAATATTGCAATTCAAAAACACATGTACCTGATTTGTAAGCAAATCAGATTTAGGACTAAACGAGAACCCCTGGTCACAATCATTCACCACAAAATATGTATGTATGTACAGTTGCGTTCAAAAAAGAATGAAATCGCTTGAAGCTGCGCACCCACTTCCAACTTTGACAAGCTGCCATTTCTCTCTGGGTTGATATTTTTTCATGAAAATTTCACACAATCTAGTTCAACTATCCAACTAACATTGCACAAAATTTGAAGTTTTTTCATTAACGGGAAACAAAGATACAGCTTTTCCCATAAAAAAGGGAAATTTAGAGTTGCTTCACTAAATTTGCTGTATCTTTGACAATTTTCAACGAAAAATCTTGAAATTTGGTCAAGAGATGTGAAAATGTTTGATCTAATACCAAGCCAAGTTTCGTTAATATCGATGAACGTGATCAAAAATGGTGCCGGGTTGAATATGAGGTTCATTATCGCCCAGCAGACGATTTCATTCTTTTTTGGACGGATGTTTATATGGAAATCATCGTAATCCATGTATTCTTGGTATTTTCTTTCACAAAACCAAAATTTATCACAAATAATGTTATAAATTGCTAAAAGCTTCATTCGTTCTTTGTTTCGAAAGAAAAAATGTTTCAACAGAGTTCAAAATATGAAGAACAGAGCTTCAGAAATGACCTGCTAATTATACCGATAAAAAAATTTGATCTACAATTTAAGCGAATATTCTATTCGCTCTTGTGTTTCAAAACCAGTTCTGTTGGAACAATTTCTGTTTCTAAACAAAGGAAGAATACAGTTCCTATCAATTTACAACATTCTTTGTGATAAATTTTGGTTTTGTGAAAGAAAATACCAAGAATACATGGATTACGATGATTTCCATATAAACATCCGTCCAAAAAAGAATGAAATCGTCTGCTGGGCGATAATGAACCTCATTTTCAACCCGGCACCATTTTTGATCACGTTCATTGATTTTGACGAAACTTGGCCTGGTATTAGATCAAAAATTTTCACATCTCTTGACCAAATTTCAAGATTTTTCAATGAAAATTGTCAAAGATACAGCAAATTTAGTGAAGCAACTCTAAATTTCCCTTTTTTACGGGAAGAGCTGTACCTTTGTTTCCCGTCAATGTAAAGACTTCAAATTTTGTGCAATGTTAGTTGGATAGTTGAACTAGATTGTGTGAAATTTTCATGAAAAAATATCAACCGAGAGAGAAATGGCAGCTTGTCAAAGTTGGAAATGGGTGCGCAGCTTCAAGCGATTTCATTCTTTTTTGAACGCAACTGTATGTATGTATGTATGTATCCACCTTGGGTTTGCGGCAGCGCCGCGGTTATGGCCAAAAAAATAACCCACGCGTCCATCTTGTTTACCACGCAAGACAGCTATAGCCGCTCAATGAGACTTTCAAGGGAATGGAATCGTAAGCAGAGGCACTTATGGTATCCAGGGTTACAAGTGGGAGAAGTCTCGAGAAACTATAACCATTTTGTTGACTAACCAAGATAGCATGCAAGCTATAATCCCGCCCCCAAGGCTTCCGAAAAAAGAGTGCCTCCTTATTTTACAAAAAGTAATCAAATACTATATTTTCCACAACCATGCCAAATTCCCTTGACATGAATTGAGGAACGTCCAGTATTCGAAACGGGTAACAAGCACATACTGCTACCCGCTCCTTTTGCAAAGTGAGGATACCCTGATGCCCCTACCCTTGACATTTATTTATGTTTTTATTATGTTTTTTTTTTATAAAAATATTATTATTTCATATAATTAAATATAACAATACAATAAAATATAATCAATATAGTATTAAAAAAATTGAACAATATAATATAGTCATATAATAATATAATAAAATTGATATAATGTAGTATAGCGACAGTATATGCTGAAACAATTTATAACAACTTAAAAAATATCTTCGGTCTTCGAATGATACAGGAAAGATGTTATACCTAGCACAAAACATTACTATGTGTAGTCAATATAAAATTAATATGTAGGTATAGCATACTCACACTGCAACAAAATTACATGGTTTTATGATAAAAAAGTTTAAATAAAATTAAGAATGAACAAACATATATGTACAAAAAATTGGAAAAACTTTTGTCTGATGAAAAAATAATGATTCAGATTATCTAATTTTTATTCGCAGTGTTTTTGACCGCTACATTTAAGTGCACCACGCCCTACAACAACTGATATCAAACCTGTAAATTAAATTTCGCATTTAGATGATTGAATTAGTTGATTCTTCTTTTAAAAATAAACCAGTGCTCATGTGATTTCATCAAATGAAATTTTCATGGATACTTTAATGAAATTCAATTACAATCCGTATTAATTATATTGAAATAATAAATAGTAATGCAGCTGTGAGAATGAATTTATAGTAAAAATTACTTAAATTGAAATAATCAACAGTTGATGGTACGCAGCTTTTCTCCATTGGTACTGATAACTGGGAAATTAAAATATGCTGTTACAGGAGCTGAAATGGTTATGGATCGTTTTTAACTATTCAACAATGTTGCAACCTAAATTTTGATTTTCATTGCGAAATGCAAGCAACTGCGAGCAACGTTTTATTTGAAGGAAATAAGGAGTTAATTTTAGTACATTTAATGCATTACAAGTTCACCATTTGTCTATGAATATAATATGGTTATATTTTTTAAATAAATAAAACCTAACCGTTAGGACCTCTTGGAGTACCGGACATTTTGGAAGTGCTGAAAACATCAGTATAATATTATGAAAATTTATTAATGGTGCCCTTATGCATCAAGATGCTAGCAATTAAAGCTAGATTAGGATTGCATGCACTAATGAAATACATCAATACGAAAAAATAAGAAATTAAAATGATAATCATTCTTTGCTTAGTTGTACACCAAGATTAACACGGACACATATGACTGAAATTTAAAAAATACATTTTTCATTGCTGCAATCCAATATTTTTTCGAAGATGAAAACAAGGGTATTAATACATTTTACTCTTGATTTTGGAGATCAAATACTGATTCAATGCACGAGATAACGAATAAACTAGTCAATTTTAAACAATCTGTTTTACGAATGTTTTCTGAAAAAATAATAATTAATTGATATATAAGAACAACATTGGGTCAGTAGATGTGAGAATAATTTACACTGTGGGTAAGTTATTGGATATTTTACATGAGTAAGTTGCGTAGCGTTATGTATCATAGTCAAATTCAGAAAAATTCTAGAAAATTCAGATAAATTATTTTAATACTGATCTGGGAACTTTATATTGCATGTGAATGCAAGCGGCGGTCGCCGACGTCGAAAATACGCCTGACGTTAATATGCAACACATTTATCGTCTCTTTTACTGTCTAGTTCTACACATACCTACGCTATTTGTGGAAGAAAAAAAAAGCCATCACCATCAGTCGCTCTCGCTCTCCAACATAAGGCCTCTCAATCAGCGCCAAAGCTACAGAGAGAAAGAAAACTGACAGCATAGATGCTTCCCTCCCCCGTGATGTGCTCTATTTTACTGGGGATAGGTATATCAATGATTTCGATTGGGAAGTAAAGATAGAAAGAGATAGTGTTATAGTAGATTGGAATTTCCTCACCCGATACGTCCACTCTTGCGTGTATTGTTGTTGCCGATATTCTCTACAAAACATGTTCGGACATGTCTCGAAAATGGCAGAATGAAGCAGGTTAACTTTTCGCTGAATTCAGCATTTTCACAGGCGACATTCCAGCCGCTTCCTCTTTTAAACAGATATACACAACACATTTAATTTTCACTTCGATAAAATGCTTCTATTGTCAACTGGATTAAAGTCATCAATCAGCGACTCTCGTATAGCACGAAAACCAATCCCAAAACCAACCAACCCCAATTTAACCAAAATCTTCCTTTCAAACACTATTGTCACATACAAATAGAAGCACCAAATCCCAAAATCATCACTTATTACACGACTAATAATTAATCAATATTGCCCCTTTTTGGCCACCAAAAAACACAATCTAAGAGAGCACGAAAAGCGAACCGTTCTGTTTGGGATCACGCGCGAGACTGAATGATTGTGGGGGGACTGTATACAAACAAAACTTTCCTTCAGCATTTTAAATCAATTTTTTATGTATCATATTTTTTATACTGTTTATTTCCTTGAATATCAAGTGACATTAAAACTGATTTAATTATTCTCGTTTCCCAACATCTCCCTCAAAAATGTTTTTTTTTTATAGCAAGTTGAAAATTATTTCACTCATTTCATTCATTCATTCATTCATTCAATCATTTCATTTAAATTTCGAAGTTTCATAACTTATGTCTTCAAATACGAATAAATGAATACAAAATTTATAACTTTTTTACTCATACTAGTTTTGAATAAAAGATATTTATATCCTAAAATTACTCAAAGTACTCGAAGGGCATGTATCAAATCTAACATAACTTTCACAAAATTTAAAGAAATTTCGCCAAATTTTGACAAAAAGATTGATTATAGTTAAACAACAAAAAAGACCAATAAAATTGGGAGTCAAGTGATTGAAGCGCCACACAGCGGTCAATCTGAGAACTTTTATCTTCATGACTTCGCTTCGAAAACAAATAATTTTATAACGAATGACACACTTCTGCCTTATGGTAGGCAGAAGTGTGTCATTTGTTATAAAATTACTGGGATCAACTAGGATTATTATTTGTAATCAATTTTGTAAATAAAACTAAAAGAAAGTGAGTATATTTTTATCTTGTTTTGGTTATAGGGTTGTGAATTTTACCAGTCATTTGTTGTTTGTTGATGTTGTTGACAACATGAGAGACCTCGGATTTTCTTTATTCTTTTCTCAAACGATCCTATTTTACACGGCTTTATTTTTAACGATTTTCTCGAAAAAAGAAGATTTTCGAAGATATCACAAACGGGTTTTAGGCAAACAACATTCATAACAAATTTTGAGCTTCCCAAATATCTTTCAAATCTCAGAATCATCATCATCTCAGAATCATCTAATTACCAGGTTTGAAATGATCGATATACAGTCTTAATTAGCCAGTAGACTGAGTCGATTTGGGGTCATTTTTGAATCTCTAGAACCCTGAGCTCTTACACGGAGAAAAAAATATAGATTTATCAGTTATTTTACGAGTCTACATGAACATAAATATGGTTGTTTGGTTCTGACCAGAAAAAACAATCAAAACAACAATCAGATGATACTTTGCCACGAAAGGGTAAATGGTTGATTTTGCGATCGCATCGATGCTAAGAATCCAACAGGAATTTTCATTCAATCATTCGTATGGCTGTTTCTACTGTACATGCTGCTCCCCGTGAACGTGAGAAATCGTTGATTAATAAAAATAATTTGAACAGATAAAATGCATTGTTTTTCTTTTTAAAATGAAACAATTTTATTTTATTTTTTATTTTAATTATACGATCAATGGCATGAATTTTAATTTCATAGTTTTTTTTTTTTTTTCTTCTGCTGGGGCAGCCGCCGCCATGGCCCTGAAACAAAATGCTGTTATTCTTTTTTTCGGTGGAAGTTGAACTGCCGGCGCCTTGAAATAAAATAAAAGCTGTTATGAAAATATGATAGTGAAAAATAACGAATAATGTGTAACTTACGTGATATGATCTTATTCATCGCTGTTTATTATTTCACCTTCCGGATAGGCCCTCGAGGGTCAAAATGCACCCACACATCTCTATCTGAAAACATTTTTAAAAAATTGAAAACAAAATCAACTGAAAAAGTAAATCATATTACCTTTCCGTTTCGTGTTGGTAGGTTTCTTCCACGAGAAATAACTACTGGCTTTTTTTTCCTCTAAGTCGTTCAATTCACTTTACAAACTCAAGCTGAGTCAAGCATCAGTGATATTTAAAAAATATCTATCAGATATTATAATGTAGACTAGGAAAATATAGCCAAATCTACTAGCTGTTGAATTATTTTAGCGATATGCGGTTGAGAAATCCTCTACAGCCAAATCAACTTTACATAAACGCTAGTTTGTTTGTAGTTATCGATGTTGATCAAGCAATATTATGGGTTCTACCAAAAATATGTGATATAGATAAGTCAACCATACGAATTTTGATAACAACCTATAGAGTTTTTTATCCGTGTAGGGGCTGTTCACCAATTACGTAAGCCCGATCTTGGAAATATTAAACCCTCCCCCCCTGGTAAGACAAAGTAAGATTTTTCAATAAGCCCCCTTCCTCCCCCCCCCTTGTAAGATCTTACTTTTTTTTAACTCTTTGAATCAAGGTTGCGAAATCTCATGAGATAGAGATTTTTTTGAGTGAGATTTTCCCTTATTGAATCTCAGTGTGATGTTAGGAAATCTCGTCGTGAGTATCACAAACGGTTTTTGTCTTGAATGTCAACGCTTTCTCAGACTGATAATCACGAGCAGAAAAACTAATTTTTGGAAGGCAGAGATGCATGGAATAATATTTGTGCAAGCTCTTGAACAACGAAACAATGAAACAAGTTTCATAGTTCAGAAAAAGCTGAACATACCACGACTTTTTAAAAACTGTCATTTATACTTGATGAATGTTAAAGGCCAGTTATACTTTTTTTTATACATTTTTATAGAGAACAAACTGTTCAAAGCTCAGTACAATCAGGTTGATGATAAGAATTCGTTTTTTTTTTATTTCTGTCTTAAGCAAAGTTGCGAAATCTCGTTCAGTTAAGATTTTATCGGGTGAGGTTCTTCCTTTTTGAATCACAGTGTGAAACGTTAACGTTGATTGTGAATGATAGTTTTGATTTTAAAACATCTTTCTGAAGAATGTATTATCATGACTTGTAAGAATCTGATTATAATATTTATGTCTTAGTTTAATGACAGTTTTACAGGATGAGCAAAAAGTTTTTATGACCAAATATGTTGATGAGTCTCGCTCGTATTCAGAGGATTAAAGACATGCAAGTTATGAAATTGTATTTCCTACAGTAATGTACTTATAAATCACTTAAAAACGTTGATGCAAAGTTTTGCAATCATGGAAAAGAACCGCAAACATTAAAATGCCCAAGTTCAAAATTCTTCTAAAAACCCCCAATGGCTTAAAGTGCTTGCCAGAAAAAAAACATCTCAAATCTTCTGGACATTACAAGAAACTATTAAAAAAAATTAGCAAAATCTTAATAGCTAAATATTTGATTATTATAAATATTAACACAAAAAGTACCGCAAAGACAACTAAGCTACCGAAAGTTTTTTTTGTCAATTTTGCAGAAAAAAGTTTATAGCATTCGAGCAATGCATTGCTTTTACTTGTAGCGGCAACCTTAAAAACGAAGTTGAAATTTATAGGTAGCTATGTAGAGTTTTAATATAAATGAAGAAAATAGTTTCTTAATCTTCCAAACAAATTGAATTTTAAAATATAAAAATTAAAAAAAAGATTGTTACCAACGAAAAACCATTCCAATTAAAACGCATGGCATCCCTGCTTATGGAACCGGCTGGAATAGACCACATATGAAAAGCATTTATGAACCAAAAAAGTAATAAAGAAATATCAAAATTCTCCCTTTCAAATGAAAGCGGCGGTTTGTAGCTTCTATCCTAACGGTTAATCTTTTTTATTTCTATTTAAAAAAGACATTTTAATGATTTTTTATGCATTTTAAAGATTTTTTTTTTCAAGAGAAGGAAAGCCGGTTTTATTTGCACCGGCTCACAGATCTTTTTCAAATACTATCTTGACTCGCGTGATGTTTGAAATTCCCTGTGGGAAATTTCTGAAGTAGAAGACATGATCGTTGCACCAAAAAGTAGGATATGATTCATGCCAGCCTATCTAATGTCCGATAAATTCACTTATTCTTTTAAGAGCGTTTCCAGAAGATTTATAGAATTCTAAATAGAAAAAAGAATATGACAGAAATGATAATGTGCCATTGAATATTAAGATTGATCAAATATTTTTGTACTACCATTTTGAGTAATTGTAAAATCGCTTCTTTTGTTAAGCGGCCTTACTTCAAATTTTTTGATTATTATGTTATGAGCTTTTAGACACATGCATCAGAATTCTTTAATTATCATAACTGGTTTTTTTTACAATTTTTGAGAACAATTAAAAATGCCCTTTAAAAGTATTCGTGAAACACTTGGAAAAAACATTGTTCAATTTTAGTTAAATGGCTAGTTTAGACTGTAAATTGATCATTCGCAGCCTAGTACATCGTTTTGAAGTGGTCTTTGTGAAATCGGGAATGTTAAGGTTGGTTTCAAAAGTTGGTTTTCTCTACGGTTGTTCCGAATCTTTTACAGTCTCTAAGTGGCTATAACTGTCAAAAATTCTGCAGAAAATTGCACCACCAATGAGTAGTTTGGAACAGAGAAGGGATGTCAAGGACCAAGGACGTTTAAAAAAAGATCGTTTGGAAAGAGATTTAAATAAAAGTTGAAACAAAGGACAGCTTATCACTGACATCACGGCTTCTATATTCCATAGATTCGTTACAAATTTAACTGTCGTCAAAAAATAGTAGGGGAAAAAGTGGGGAATATAGCTGAAGATTTCTCTAATGGGATTCTGGATTCGTGATTTTTTTTCTAGATGTGATGTTCAGCGAATTTCGTTTGACATCGAAAGCTTTGAGCATCACAACGAAATTCATGGTGCTGCTTAATTGATACTCATCACGGTGAGTATCAATTTCAAATGATTATCTGAAATCTTGCAACTCTGCTTTGAATAATAATCTGCGTTTTTTATAAATAGCTAGAAAATATTTAAATTTTGACATCCATGCTTCAGACCAAAGCACTTTTAAAGTGAAACTTTATTACTGCTCTTCAAATCACAGTGTATACAAAAAAAAACAGATGAAATGTCATAAACGATTATCGAAAATATTTAAGACATAGCATGTTTGGGGTAACAACAATCTTCAATAAATTTTCACAATCGAATAAACAATATATGTATATAATCTAAATTCCGATTAAAAAAAGAGTGAAAGATCGGGTTAGCACAAGGTGCCATAGAAAAATTTTATGTTTTTGACCTGAAAACCATAAAAATCTAACAAAATAAATTCTATACTACAAGAATTGGTGTTGTCAACTAACCTTAAAGCTTAGACTCGTTTCAGCGATAAAGTTTTAGAATTCTTTTAGTAAATCGTTTGTGAAATTTAGAGTTGGTACTGTCTATCACTTAAAACAAACTGTCTAGAAATTCATTTTTTAGAGCACCTTATATTGATTTTTAAAGATTCTTCTTGATGAAGTCATTTTCGAAATTAGTTGGATTTAAATCGTGTTGTCACAACGCGCCACTTTCCTTTTTTTTTCTATAAATTTCTGAATAAAAGAGATTGTTATGATAAAAAGCAAAAATTGAGACGATCTTTATAATGATGTGATTTAGTGTTTTTGGTTGCATGTTGGTTTGAGTTAATTCTTCAAAATTTAATAGAATCAGCATTTTTTTTTATTAATTCAAAGACATTTAAAGATAAATAACAAAACATCAAAAATAACCAACAGATAGGTAGTGAGAGAAAAAAAAATGGTTTCGTATGGCTGTGACTAATTATATCAATGTAACATTTCTTACGTAAGATTTGTGGATACCTCTCCTACCACCCTAGTAAGAGATAGTAAGCAAATGTAAACCCCCCCCCCCCCCCCTCTTATGTGCTTACGTAATTAGTGAATGGCCCCTTAAAACCTTTATTTTGGTTCAAAACTCATCCATTATTTTTAAAAGTAAAGTTACATCAGCAAATTTGAACATTTATGTTTGTATGAAAAATTGAATATTTTGTACTGAAAAATCCACATCATTTTTTATTCTACTGTGGAACCAAGGCTGCTAACGGTTTTGGCATTCAAAATGAGCGGTGATATTTGCCCGGTTGTTTTGAAATTTAAAAATAAATTCACACGTACACAACAATCGTTTGAAAAAAAAAAAAAAGAATCCAGTGCATCAAAAATCAAAATTTGAATCACAGAAATTTTGATTATTCCATTTATTTTGTGCTTTATTTTACCACTCAAACTCAGATTTTTAAAAGAAAAGTTAGGCATCTCTGAAGTTTTTCTATCAATAGGAGAAACTATCTCCGCAGAAGTATAGTCTTCTCTATTAAAAGTTCCAATGATGGAAACAAATCCAACAGAATGTAACGAACATTTTCTTGGAGTTGTGTGAACAATAGACTCGTTTTTCCATTGAAATTTTGAATAAAATTGAACAAAACTTATCTTAATTTTATTTATGGAAAATTATCAAATTAACATTGCAATATTACAATAAACAAAAAGTTTTTCTTGGAATGAATATGTATTTATCTGAAAACGCTGGAAAGAGGAAACAGTTATGTTGGAGTATTCTCTTTGTTGATTTGAATTCTTGACAGAATGCATTTCAGAGATTGTTCAACATAATATTATACTAAAATATACTAAAATATTATGCTAAATTATATTTAAAAAAAATTCAATTTTGCAATAAGTTGAACCTTTTTTCACTGAGCTCAAAACTGGATTTGGTTTTCAATACAAATGAACATAGAGAACATATCTTTAAGACAGTCGTTTCACTAGTGTTGCCAGATACTTTAAATGTTACTTTTTGTACATTTTTTCTGTTTATTTTGAAATTTTCGCCGAATTTGCTACATTTTCGTTATGAATCAGGTGAAAAATAATTTTTGTTGAAATTGTTCCATCAATTATTACTCAGCTGAATTCAAACATATTTCTTAGATTCTTTTGATGTCAAAAAAGTTTCTCTTTGTAGGACGTTATATCCCTTTTCTCTCCCTTTGATCGCTTTGCGGTTCTCAGTATTGTTGTTACCAAAATATATTCGGAAAAAAGCATTAAAATCGAATTTATTTTCTATTGCATGCATATAAGGGGTCGTTCAGATACCACGTGGACAGAAAAATGAGATCTTGGACCCCCTCCTCCCCCTCCGAGGACAAGCGTGGACATTTGGCAAACGCCTACCCCCCTCCCCGGATGTCCACGTGGACAGATTGGAAAAAGTTTTTATTTTAAATACCTATAATTTGACAGTTTGAGAACACCACTTTTTTATTTTCAAAACTGCGACCCAGAGATGGTTCTTGACTCAAACATTCAGTCAGCGAAACTTTTTTTTTTTGTAGAGAATTTCATCTAACACAGTTGGATTCATTTCTCTACAAAAAAAAAAACACCACTTTTTGCCTTTTTGTTATAGAAATGGCTGATTTTGTAAAACCGAAATGAATTTCCTGATATAAAAAAATTAAAAGTTTTAAATTTATTGATTATCATATTTATCACTTGCTTTCAAGTAGCTACTTATTTTTTAAACTTAAACTGGAAAGGTATGCCATTTTAAGATTTTGATTTAAACATCTTAATATTTATTCACCTTTAGAAAATATTTTAAAAGTAAGTACGTCCCCGTGAACATGACCCAAACCCCTACCCCCCTCTCCGTGGACAAGCGTGGACATTTCCATATCCCCCTCCCCCCCCCTAAGTTGTCCACGTGGTATGTGAATGGCCCCTAAGATATTTCGAAAAATCAACAATCGACAATCTTTGTGCAAAATTTGAATTTTTGTTTATTTTTGTTTTAAAAATAGGGTAAAATCTATCCATTATTCTGCACAAAAAAAAACTATTTTAGGCTTCAAACAAATTCACCATTTCAGAGTCAAAACCTATGAAGTTAGCTTTAACGTTTAATTCGTTCAAAACTTCTACCACATCCAACTCGATCGATCCAAGCTAAAAGGATGGTCAACCCATTAGTGAATTTCCACTCCCTACTATCGTATTTCCTGCGAAATTTCCGTGGCTTGTTTTTGGCATGATTGTTTGGCCGTAAAAGCTTTATGGAAAATATTTCGATACCTTTCTTAAGTTTGATTTATTCATGCGAGGGTAATTGTCGGAGGGCAAAGTATTTGCCTGCAAAAAGAAAAGGGCAAAAAACAACCGAAATTTTCGGCAAAACTATTAGCCACGTGCCAAAATGCTTCCACCTTTTCGGTTTAAGGAATGGAATGGCCAAAGACCGGTACACGCTTTGTCCCTGAACAGTGTGGGTTTGCCCAAAATCACCGAAAACCCACCGCCCGGGCCGATACCTAAAAGCTTTCCCAATCAGGTGCCGCTTATCGGATGTAGCGTGCGGAATTTATTACGGCTTTATGTTTCTGTGAACGGTGAAATGTTACCTCCTTGAAAAAAAAAAACAGGACAGAAATATTGTTGCCTAACATGTATCAGGCAAAAGTTACAATTATTTTGCCAATCGTCGATAAGGACGTTGGTTAAATTTTTTAAAGAATTTCTTATTTGGAAGAAAATATTTTCCAAAAATATTAAAGATATTTAAGAATCAAAATCACACACTTTCAAAACAAATTTTAAGTACAAGTATTGATTGCTCTTTTCCAACAGTTCAAAATATATGACGGTCGCCATACAACAATGTACCCGGTACAGAGAAAACCCATCAATAATTCAATCCGCTTCTCGCTAGGACAAAGAAGCCAATCAAGGAATCATTAGTTAGTTAGTGCTCTGTCTGGATTAAATCCACACACATTCGATATTCATTACCGGTTGGGTTTCCGATTCGTAAGAAAAACAGAAGCAGCAGGTGTGCATCGATTTAATTGAATGAGGTCATCCGGTGTGCTGGAATCGATTGGAGTTGTGCACAGTGCACATGCAATATGGTTCTAGGGCACTATAAAATTCAGCTCTTTATATGGAATTGTGTGGTTAATATCACAGAGAGCGAGAGATGATAAAGTGCAGCTCAGCAAACAACTTTGAGATTTTAAGGGCTTAATGTTCATAAGTTTTTAATGAAAATGGCAAACACACTTCTTCATCAGAATTCAACCAATTTGTTTCGAGTTCATGGTACCTACATGAGTTTCTCTTTTAAATGTCCCAAGATCCGTTAAATTAAATTATTCTGGAGCAGATTTATGACAGCTTAGTTGGGTTTCAGCTTTGATTAGAAAATTCGATTCAATTTTCCGCGTGTTCGCATTTCAATTTTCGTTCCCTTGAACTGGGAGTTAAAACCAGTCATAAATCAGTAGCTCAGTACCCCCCACCTGGCCGTGAAATGAACCAATAACACACCATGACGCAATTATCCATTCTGCCAATAACGCAATTTTGTTTCTTCACAACTCAACTTTCTACAATAAACTTATGGTAGGTACACAGTTGACAAGTGCAAAAAGTTCGACTTTTGGCCGCCGCCGCCGTCGATGATTTTTGGCGTGGCGTGCCGAATATTTTTGGCAAAATCATTGAATTTTATTGCTTTGCTTGCCATTTGAAGAAAAGAAAAACGACCGCAAAGTGCCCGCCAAAAGCTCAAGACGGCATCAAGTAGCGACCGGCCGAGATTATTCCGTCACATATATCGATTACTTTAGTAGATTTCTTTTGGATAAGGTAAATGTACTTTGGTCGTCTTTTCTGTAATTATTTTTCTCAAATAAAAATCGCAATACCCTCAACAATTTGTTTGGAACAATATATTTTGAATTTTCACGAAGTTCATAAACCGTACATCTACCCTAGATAAAGCAGACGGTAGTTGCGTTTGAGTTTTGTTTATCGTAAACCACGTGGAAGCGAAACGTCGAGCTATATTACCGATATGGGTTTTTTCTCGGAAAGTTTATCCTTGGCCACCTGGAATTGGAATATGGATCGGATCAGTACCACCAACCTAATTCGTCGATAGCGTTCTTCTTCGGAATGTCGAAGGAAGGAAAGACTCAGAGCAGAGTTTGACGTTTTCTATGTGTTGAGTCTCGCTAGACTGTGTGGCCGTTTATCGTGCCAAAGCCGTCAATCATCGGCGTGGATACATTTTATGAAAGGAGCTGTTACTGCATTTACTTTGGTTGACTGGAGATCAATGTTAATGGCAATGATTGCCAATCAATAATTTTTCCTTCTGACCAATGCGCTAGACGGTTTTCAAATTTCGCTAAATATGTTTTTAGGATTTTTAAGAACAATTTCAAAGTAAAAAAGTTCTGAACATTTCAAATATATGCAGATGATGGAAAACGGACTTTTAAGGTACAAGTAAAGCTATGTTGATGCCGAAACAAGGAATTGACAACTACACAGTAATGAAAAATCTGCAAATGGAAGGAACAAAAACGACAAAAATGACAAAAATGACAAAAATGATAAAAATGACAAAAATGACAAAAATGACAAAAATGACAAAAATGACAAAAATGACAAAAATGACAAAAATGACAAAAATGACAAAAATGACAAAAATGACAAAAATGACAAAAATGACAAAAATGACAAAAATGACAAAAATGACAAAAATGACAAAAATGACAAAAATGACAAAAATGACAAAAATGACAAAAATGACAAAAATGACAAAAATGACAAAAATGACAAAAATGACAAAAATGACAAAAATGACAAAAATGACAAAAATGACAAAAATGACAAAAATGACAAAAATGACAAAAATGACAAAAATGACAAAAATGACAAAAATGACAAAAATGACAAAAATGACAAAAATGACAAAAATGACAAAAATGACAAAAATGACAAAAATGACAAAAATGACAAAAATGACAAAAATGTCAATTTGTCATTTTTGTCATTTTTGTCATTTTTGTCATTTTTGTCATTTTTGTCATTTTTGTCATTTTTGTCATTTTTGTCATTTTTGTCATTTTTGTCATTTTTGTCATTTTTGTCATTTTTGTCATTTTTGTCATTTTTGTCATTTTTGTCATTTTTGTCATTTTTGTCATTTTTGTCATTTTTGTCATTTTTGTCATTTTTGTCATTTTTGTCATTTTTGTCATTTTTGTCATTTTTGTCATTTTTGTCAATTTTGTCATTTTTGTCATTTTTGTCAATTTTGTCAATTTTGTCAATTTTGTCAATTTTGTCAATTTTGTCAATTTTGTCAATTTTGTCAATTTTGTCAATTTTGTCAATTTTGTCAATTTTGTCAATTTTGTCAATTTTGTCAATTTTGTCAATTTTGTCAATTTTGTCAATTTTGTCAATTTTGTCAATTTTGTCAATTTTGTCAATTTTGTCAGTTTTGTCAATTTTGTCAATTTTGTCAATTTTGTCAATTTTGTCAATTTTGTCAATTTTGTCAATTTTGTCAATTTTGTCAATTTTGTCAATTTTGTCAATTTTGTCAATTTTGTCAATTTTGTCAATTTTGTCAATTTTGTCAATTTTGTCAATTTTGTCAATTTTGTCAATTTTGTCAATTTTGTCAATTTTGTCAATTTTGTCAATTTTATCAATTTTGTCAATTTTGTCAATTTTGACAATTTTGTCAATTTTGTCAATTTTGTCAATTTTGTCAATTTTGTCAATTTTGTCAATTTTGTCAATTTTGTCAATTTTGTCAATTTTGTCAATTTTGTCAATTTTGTCAATTTTGTCAATTTTGACAATTTTGACAATTTTGTCAATTTTGTCAATTTTGTCAATTTTGTCAATTTTGTCAATTTTGTCAATTTTGTCAATTTTGTCAATTTTGTCAATTTTGTCAATTTTGTCAATTTTGTCAATTTTGTCACTTTTGTCACTTTTGTCACTTTTGCCAATTTTGTCAATTTTGTCAATTTTGTCAATTTTTTCAATTTGGTCATTTTTGTCAATTTTGTCAATTTTGTCAATTTTGTCAATTTTGTCAATTTTGTCAATTTTGTCAATTTTGTCAATTTTGTCAATTTTGTCAATTTTGTCAATTTTGTCAATTTTGTCAATTTTGTCAATTTTGTCAATTTTGTCAATTTTGTCAATTTTGTCAATTTTGTCAATTTTGTCAATTTTGTCAATTTTGTCAATTTTGTCTATTTCGCAATTTTGTCCATTTTGTCATTTTATTTTCAAATTTGTTTATTTTGTCAAGTTTGTATATTTTTAAATTTTGTTAATTTCGTCAATTTTGCAATTTTTGTTATTTTTCCTAATTTGCACAATTTTTGTCAATTTTTTAAATTTCGTTCATTTGTCAATTACGAAAGTTTTGTCATTAATGTTTTTTTTTACAATTTAGTCAAGTTTTTTTTATGCCTATGTTGTAATTTTCATCAATTTTTTTCTGTTGCTTATTTTGTTATTTTATTTTTAATTGTTTCCATTTTTTTTAAATGTTTTCATTGTTTAAAATTTGTTCAAATTTATCAATTTAAAAGAAAAGAAAAAAGTTGGCGAAAATTTCAAAAAATAAAATTATAGAAATTGACAAAATTGACAAATTAAATATGAACAAAATCAGCTAAAATCTAACAAATTTAGTTAATCAATAATTCAATTATAACAATAATAATAATCGATAATTCATTTGTCCTTTTATTGGACCCTTCTTTATCGCTTCGTTGAGAAACTAAAAAACAGCAATTATTTTTTCAATATCTTCGTCTTCTTCACTTTAAGCGATAACTAGAGCAAACGATGAATTATTTGAAACGAATATTTGGGCATCTTTTTAAATTTTTTGTCTTTATTTAAGCTTCTTATATTTTTAAGTTACTATATGCTGTAATTACAAAAAAGCAGTACAAAGAGATTATACTTATTTTACAAAAATCATAGAAACGAGATCATACAGGATTTTCCAGGATTCAGCCATTCGAAAACCACCAATTAAATTGATATTTACTATGAATTTACTGCCTTCGAAATTCTTTTATCATAATTCAATGATTCAGAATTAAGAATTGTATCATTATTTTGTGTAATATGTAATAAGTTTATTAAATCCGGTTCTTTGAGGCTGTTTTTTTTTCAAGATATGCGTGTTTCTATTCAAATTATAGGCATTACATTAAGCTGCCCTTAGTTAAACTTATTGATTGATTAACATTGATAACAGCGAAAATTTCGAAGGAATAGTATATCTGAATACTGGCAAGGGAAAGTTCAACATTGAAGCAATAAAAAAAACCTACATTAAAAATGATATAACTATAAACAATGTTTGCAGCACTGTAGAATACTCATTATGCAATGTTTGCTTGAAAAAACTTCTTTATATAAAACATCTTTTATATAAAATAAAAACTATCGTTAGCCGTTCAGTATTTTTTTCTTGTTTATTTGGTGAAAATATAGATTGGGTTAGGGAACAACCATTTGAAAACAAACAGACTTGGAAAAATCTCATCCAGAGTCTTTAAACAAATTAAGAGAAAAAATTTGGACTTTTGGAAAAAGAATCATTTTTAATTTTCATATCCATGTCTTTAGCAAAGTGAATCAAAATAAAATACACAATTTGTTGAACAAACAAAATCATATGAACTTAATCAATTTGTTTAAACATGATAAAATGTCAGATAAATTTGCAAAAACTTATAAATTTTTAGGTTTTTTTGTAATTTAAGGACCCCGGATGAATTGTTTTATAATAAGCATATCATACGTTTTAAAAGTGTTTATCTTTACATACAACTTTGAACTTTAAAGAAATGACAGAAAAATGTCGATTGCCCGGCTTGAAACGGGTTTGCCCGGATATTTTATATAAAAATTGGGAAATTTCCGGTCCGTCTTTCATTGAAAAGCCAGGTTTTGCCCGTGTTTATTCTCATTCTCATTCTCAAATCAAACTTAAAAAAAAAAAAAAACAAATTGTGTCATAAAACTTTTTTTAATACGTCCAAAACGAACAACTTTTGAGCAACTTTCATAAAAATAATCATGAATAGTTTTTTGAAGGTTTGTTGATAAAATTTTGTGAAAAAAAGATATTTTCAATTTTTTTTATCTTGATTTGATGAGTATTTTCTTTGTTTTGACCTAATTTGCCCGGATATTAACCGGATTCTAGTCGACAGTTTTGAAATCAAGTGCCTAGATTTCGCCAGGTTTTTAGATAAAGTAGCCCCAATTTGTCTGGCCAGGATACGCGCTGAAAAAATTCTGGCAACCTTAGTTTACGATCTGTGAACCTTTAAAAATATTTTTTTTCGAACCATCAGAAATTTCCAAAGAATCAAAAAGCAGCTTTTAGATGAGATGGGATAAAATCCTCTGGGGGGTTTATTAGTTTTCATATGAACTTCAAAACGAGCTAAGACTTATTTTATTTCTACGAAATGACCTCTAAAATGTATCACAGTGTTATGTCCTGTATCAAATCGAAAACACCCATTTTCGAATACTGAAAGGGCACAGAAAATGTAAAATTTTCTTGTTGGTTCGCTTATTTCTATCCATGATTTAAGTTTTGAACATTTAAACAGAAGTTTTTTTATAAAAGAATCCAGGAAAAAAAAGGAAATCATTGTGATTTGAATAACACAGAGATTGAGTTTTTCCCTCTCCTCGAGGCTTAAAAGCACCTTAAGGGGGGGGGGGGGGGGGGGGGGGTAGGGTCTAACGGGTATAAAAAACACAATTTTCACGATTTTTTTCTAGAGCTATCGTTCAAACAAATGTATTCAAATTTTTTGCATTATACAAAGTATTGTAAAAAGAACATTTAGTAATTTTTTCGTAGAAAAATATTGAAAAATTAGCCGGTGACGGATCACTTTCGAGGATGCTTTTTAGAAAACAGGATTTGCGGTGGACACTGTATCTCAGCACAGAATCATCTGAAGTCAAAAAATCAGAGCAAAATATTTTTAATAGATGTTTTTCTGGACCCCAACGTTTTTATTTAACTTGAAAATTTTTTTATGAAATTTTTGTGACTGTTTGAAGTAAAAACTACGATTTTTCACGAAAAAAAACCGCCATTTTTCACCTGTAAAATCTCCCCAAAGTAAAAAAAACAAAAAATAAAAACGTTGGGGTCTGGTATTTTATATGTAGAAAATATGTGCCAAATTTGAAAAGAATCGGATAAGTAGTTTTCAAATGACGATGTCCACGGACTTTAAGAATGTGCTTTCGAGAAAAACGCGTTTGAAGTTTCTGCTCTTGCTTTCTTGCAGTATTAGATAGGAGGAGATAAAGGCCTATAATTTCTACAGTTTTGCTTCAATTGACTTGAAAATTTGACACAACATTCTTGAAATGTTTTACAATAAGAAAATAATAAAATAAAAAAATCGATTTTTTGAAAGTGTTAGACCCTACCCCCCCTTAAGTAATCTATTGCGATGAAGTGTATGTAAGTTTAGTTTGTGTTAATAATTAAAATTTGAAAAAATAGGCAAATTGCACTAATTGAAACAACGGCGTTTTTTGAGCAGCAACTTCTTTGAAAATCATTAAAAAGAACCAATTTTAAAAACATTCAAGATGTTCTTGGACCCTTATTTGCATTTTATCCTATTTTTTTCTCTCAATTGAAAAAATCTTTTATCCGGTCTGGATCCAGTGAAAAAAGCACGTCAAATTAAAATATAAACTCTTGTTTCTCTAATCGTGGCTTATTGAGCAAAGGATTTTAAAATAATTTTCTAACAATGCAAGTTAACGCTTTGATTACATCACAACCATTTTTGATTTATTTTTAACTGTATATCTTTGTTTTAATCGGTTCATGTTTTATAAGTGTTTAATAACTGGTACATCGAGAAATCTTAGACATTTGTATAAATATTAAAATTAGTATCAGAAAACATAAAGTTATATTTTATTGTAAGTTTGAAACATTGTTTCAGTTTTTATATGATTTCATGTCAAAGTTACTTCTAAACTTATGTCTTTGTTACAAGTATCCAAACTGTGAATCTGAAACGCCAATGTGAAAAACATTTCTTGCTTACATCATAGAGAAGTAAGAATATTATGCTATGGAATTTAATCTTCGGAAATTCTTTCTAGAGTCTTCATCTTAAACTCAATTTGAATTTCAAAAATAATTCTGAACCTAAAATTGGGTTTCTGAGCTCTGAATTTAAATTTTAAAATTTACATTTTCTATTAATAACGAAGAAGAGAAATGATTAATTCCATAATGTTTTTGTAAAAAATTTACTAGTGAGCCTCAATTAGGGTTTTATTATTTCGTTTCTAGCTATTTCTGTTTGAATATGTTTCTGTTATCTCCTCTGCCCGTTTCAGAACACCTCAAGGTTGCATTCATCTGAAGTATGATGCTTCCACCAGACAGAACACAATTTCAATATCAAAACCAAATACAAAGCTGAAGAAGCTCGAACCATCACAAGGGAATTTAATCGAAAAGCACAAGATACAGCTATTCCGGAACAGAACAGAAACACTCGTCCAAGTTTTTCAACCATTCAGATGCAGGTTTAGAGATGGAAAATTTTTGAAACAATAAACAATTTGCATCTGCAGGTGTCAGTGATCAAGAGATTTTCAGTTTTCCCTTGTCGAGTTGAATGCATGCAGAGCAGTTTTCAAGACCAGATGAGGTTGGCCAGCTTCCTGCCCTGGTGGATGATGGTCCAACCTGTGTGTCCGGTATTAAATTACTACGAAATGAAACGAAAATAAATACACAGTCACAGGTTATGTTTGCTTTATGTCAATGGGTGCTCTCATGATTGTTATTGAGCAGAGAAAGTGGGAATGTTTGAACAGCTGGAGCCTTACAAGATAATTTATTATTGCACAAATTATGAACAAAAAGTTGGAAGGATTCAACTGAATATGGTAACGTTATTTAATTTAAACGGAATATCTACTTGAAACTTAATTGACCATTTGATTGAAAGTTGCAAACAAACTATTGCTGAAAACTGAGAAATGATAGTTTTCATGCAACTATATCACACTCACGTTTTCACGTTCCGTCACGGAAAGTGCACTTCATAAAATTTCGTCTTTTCGCTACCAATCCGATGCTCTAACCTTGAGAATTTGTCTCGCTGAAAAGTGCTAGATTGTTTCGGGCAGTGATTTATCGCATTTGCTGAACGGAAAACAACTTCATGTTGTTTCAACAAATCATCCATCTCTATTTATCTGACTTTCGTTCGTCCGTCCGTCCGTCCGTCTCACTCCCACGCAAAACTCTACCCAGTGAGGAAAACTCGAAAGCGACACACAGACAGCCAAAATTTTGCTGCACTAATAATTCATTGTATGGTTTTTTCTCTTCCTCTTCCGGGGAGCTATTTTTCATCACAATCAAACAGAAATCCACAAATTTTCGCGAAACTGCACACGCTGGGATATGTTCATGGTCGAGAGGGAGTTCAGAGAATAAAGCATCATGAAAAATGGTGCCGTAAGTTTGTCTGACTCAAGGTTTTGGTTCAAGTTTTGGCTGGCCTCCAGATTCTCATGTAAACTTTTGAAAGAAATTTTTTGAAAGGTTCTCGGTAGGAAGGAAAAATCCTGAAATTGTTTATTAAAAACATATGTTCAAGAAAAATTCAAGTACTTATCATTTACATCAAATATCAGGAAATCAAAAAAAAAAATACAGAAAATGAAAACAATTACATACACTAGCACAACGATGCTTGAAATTATTCAAAATTTATTTAAATGAATTTCAGAGAATAACATTTTAAAATAGAAACTTACAAAAAACCCATAAAATTACATAAAATTACATAATCTTACAGAAAATAACTTTAAATTAAATAAAATTACAAATAATTACAAATATTACAAAAAAAAAACATACAAATTAAAAAAATAACAAAAATTACCAAAATTTCAAAAATTAACATTAAATTAAATTAACATTATACTACAGAAAATAACATGAATAATACAGAACATTGCAGAAAATAAACAAAAATTACAGATAATTACGACAAACACGAAAAAATTACAGAAAATTACTGAAAATTATTGTAAAAATATTCTTTTATCTGTAGAAAATTACAGAAAATAACAAAATATTACAGAAAATTACAAAAACTTGAGGAAAGCTTCAGAAAATAACAGAAATCATATGTTATATTCTGAAATTTTCTGTTATTTTCTGTAACTTCTCAAAATTTCCTGTAATTTTCTTTTATTTGTAGTATACTGTAGTATACTGTAATTTTCTGTTATTTTCCGTAGTTTTTTTTTTTCTATTTTCTGTAATTTTCTTTAATTTTCTGTTATTTTATGTTTTTTCTGTAATAATCTGTAATTTTCTGTATTTTTTTTCATAATTTTCTGTAATTTTCTGTAATTTTCTTTAATTTTCAATAATTTTTTGTAAATTTTTGTAATTTTCTATAATTTTCTGTGATTTTCTGTAATTTTCTGTAATTTTCTGTAATTTTCTGTAATTTTTTGTAATTTTTTTGTAATTTTTTGTAATTTTCTGTGATTTTTTGTAATTTTCTGTAATTTTCTTTAATTTTCTGCAATTTCCTGTAATTTTTTGTAATTTTCTGTAATTTTCTGAATTTTCTGTAATTTTCTGTAATTTTCTGTAAATTTTTGTAATTTTCTGTAATTTTCTGTAATTTTCTGTAATTTTCTGTAATTCTCTGTAATTTTCTGTAATTTTCTGTAAATTTTTGTAGTTTTCTGCAATTTCATGAAATTTTCTGTAATTTTCTGAAAATTTTTGTAATTTTCTGTAATTTTCTGTAATTTCCTGTAATTTTCTGTAATTTTCTGTAATTTTCTGTAATTTTCTGTAATTTTCTGTAACTTTCTGTAATTTTCTGTAATTTTCTGTAATTTTCTGTAATTTTCTGTAATTTTCTATAATTTTCTGTAATTTTCTGTAATTTTCTGTAATTTTCTGTAATTTTCTGTAATTTTCTGTAATTTTCTGTAATTTTCTGTAATTTTCTGTAATTTTCTATAATTTTCTGTAATTTCCTGCAATTTTCTGTCATTTTCTCTATTTTCCTCTTATTTTCTGTAAATTTCTTAAATTATTTGTTATTTTCTGATATTTTCTGTGATTGATTTTGATTTTCTTTAATTTTCTGTAATTTCCTGTAATTTTCGGAAATTTGTCGTAATTTTCAGATTTTTTTCTTATTTTCCGTAATTTTCTGTAATTTTCTGTAACTTTCTTCAATTTTCTGTAATTTGCTGTAATCTTTTGTAACTGTCTTTAGTTTTTCGTAACTTTCGGTTATTTTCTGTTATCCGTAGAAAATCACAGAAAAATAAAGAAAATATCAGAAACTTTTGAAAAAATCGAAAATTGAAAAAATTGCAGAACATTAGAATGGTCTACAAAAATATAATAATAACAGAAAATTGCAGAAAATTTTAAAAAACTAAAGAAACTAACAGAAAATTATAAGAAGTCGATAGAAAACTACAGAAACTTACAGATAATCATCATTAATTAAAAAAATACAGAAAATCATGAATAAATGCAGGAAATCACAAAAAGTTTCACAAATACAGAAAATTACAGAAAACCATAGAAATCAACAGAAAATTACAAAAAATTACATAAGATTACAGAAAATTAGAGAAAATAACAAATAATTACAAAAAAATACAGCAACTTACAAAAAATTACAGAAAAAAAGGAAATAACAGAAAATTATAAAAAATTACAGAAAATTACAGAAAATACCAGAAGATTATAGAAAATTACAGAAAATTACCGAAAATAACAGAAAATTACAAAAAATTTCAAAAAATTACAGAAATTAAAAAAAAATTCAATTCCAGAAAGATACAGAAATTAACAAGAAATTACAGAAAATTACAGAAATTTAAAGAAAATTACAGAAATTACAGAAAATTACAGAAAATTACAAAAAAATACAGAATATTACAGAATATTACAGAAAATTACAGAAAATTACAGAAAATTACAGAAAATTATAGAAAATTACAGAAAATTACAGAAAATTACAGAAAATTACAGAAAATTACAGAAAGTTACAGAAAATTACAGAAAATTACAGAAAATTACAGAAAATTACAGAAAATTACAGAAAATTACAGAAAATTACAGAAAATTACAGAAAATTGCAGAAAATTACAGAAAATTACAAAAAATTACAGAAAATTACAGAAAATTACAGAAAATTACAGAAATTACAGAAAATCATAAAAAATTACAGAAAATAAAGAAATTACATAAAATTACAGAAAACCACAGGAATTAACAGAAAATTACAGAAAATTACAGAAATTAGAAGAAAAAATTTCAATTCCAAAAAGTTACAGAAAATTACACAAAAAGTTACAAAAATTACAGAAAATTATAGAAAAAAACACAAAATTGCAGAAATTTGTTAAGAATAATTTCAAATTATCAAAAATTACAGAAAATTACTGAAATTGACAGAAATGGTGAGAAATTGACAAAAATTGACAGAAATCTCTATAAAAAAAAACCGAATATTACAGAGGACTTAAGCAAAATACAAAAACTACAGAAAATTTCCGAAACCAACTGTATGTTACAGAAAATAAAAGAAAAGTACGTTAAATTACTGAATATTATTGAAAATAACAGAAAAAAAAGAAAAAAATTACAGCAAGTTTCAGAAAAGTACACATAATTACAGAAAATAATCGAAAGTTACAGAAAATAATTTGAAATTTTAGAAAAAACAAAAAAATGACAGAAATTGTTAGAAATTTTAAAATATTTACAGAAATCTGTAGAAAATAAAAAAATAACCTAAAATTACAGAGAAATACAGGAAAAAACAGAAAAATATTAAAATTACAGAAACTCAGAAACTTACTGAAAGTTACAGAAAATTACGGATTATTTCGTAAAATTACTGAATAGTACAGAAAATCACAGAACATTACAGAAAATTTTAGAAGGTTTCAGAAAATATTCAGAAATTTACAGAATATTTCAGAAAATTATAGAAAATTACACAAAATGACAGAATGGTTCAGAAAATAAAAGAAAATTACAGAAAATTACTGTAAATTACAGAAAACTACAGAAAGTTAAAGAAAGTAACAAAAAAACTGCAAATCACAGAAAATTGCATGAATTGATTGAAAGTAACAGAATTATACAAAAAAAAACAGAGAATTATTACAGATTTTTACAGAAAATTGCAGAAAATTTAATGAAATAACAGAATTTCATAGATAATTAAATAAAATCTACAAAAAATGACATTACAAAAATTACAGAAAATTTCATGCTTTTATTATAGAAGAAAATTATAAAACTAAACCAACTCGAATAGAAATTAAAAAAATAACCGAATTTACAGAAAATTAAAAGAAAATTACAGAAACTTAAAGAAATTTATAGAAAATTACAAAAAAATACAAAAATTACAGAAAATTATTAAACGTGAGAGAATATTTAAAATTTTTTTAGAAAATTACAGAAAATTACAAAAATTACAGAAAGTCACGAGAAATCACAGAAAAATATAAAATTATACAAGTTTAATCAGAAAATTAAAAAAAAATCACCGAAAATTGCAGATAATTTAATGACAATAACAGATAATCTACTGAATTTTAAAAATACTAAAGAAATTTACAGAAATTAAAAAAAATTCAGAAAATTATAGAAACTACAAAAAATTTCTCAATTTTGGGAAAGTTACAGGAATTTGAGAAAATACCGAAAAATCAAAGAATTTTATAAATTTACACAAAATGTTATTAAATTACATTAAAAACTGTTAAGTAATATTTTATTTATTTACTTAAAAAAAATTAAATTAATAAAATTAACGGTTCGGAGAATAAATGTAAAATTTGAAATTTTAAGCCAAAATGTAGTGCCGAAAAAACTAAAAGATTTCTGATGACAAAAAATTATTGTAATTAACATCAAATTATAAAAGAAAATATTTAATGAAAAAATAAACATATAGGCGCAGCGAAGGAGCTTGTTCTCTCTTTTTTCTTTCGTTTTATAGAACCTTTCATAACCAGCTTTAGATTGATGGCTTGATTATATAGATGGTTAATCTTTACTTGGGTAAACATTTGATTTCTGTATCCTTGAAAACTTTCTTTTAATAATTTTCCCCTATAAGTTTGTGATTGAATTTTTATGTCATGTAGACATTTTATCATATCTACGTTTTCGGATTTTAGTTGTCTACTTGAGGTTCTCAGAACTAAAGAGGTGAAATAGCAAAAATGATCGATTTTGAGTTAATAATGCCAAATGATTGTTCATATTTCAAACTTTATTTTGTGGGTTTTCATATTTTTGAAACAAAGTTGAGATACATACTTTTACGTTTGAAGGAAAAATCAGATTTTTGAAAAATATATGAAAATGGCCAAACAAAACAACTATTTTTCTCGAAATTTGTATTTATGCTTTTAAGATCTGAGCACCTCAGTTCATAAAACTGAACCACCCTTAGAAAGCCTCGTCAGCAGCAGGAACTTCACCATTTTCTCTCATTTCCGGAAAGCTCTTACGCTCCGGTTAAACTCGTCAGCTTTTTATATTAACACGTTAAAGTTGTTCCATCAGCCAGGCAGGAGCGGGTTTGTTTTCGTGAGCTCAAACGATGACGACGGCGACGACAAACGAGCGCAGAACAACAACAGCGAAAGTTTAGCTTAACTATTGTACACCCCCACAAAGAGCAACATTTGCATGTATATTTGTCGGATGTTTTAGTTTATGCTTCTTTGCTTTAAAATATTTTCCTTTTTCGTTTTTCTCGCTGTTGACGCTTCAAGCAAGACTTTGTACAACATCAACAACATTTCGTTGAAGAAAAAACAAAGGAAAAAAAGCCACCGGAAGTCGACAGTGTCACGTTACGATTCGCGCACCAATGTCCTCCTGTTCCGTAAGTTTACTGTAAGGGGGAGCTTTTTTTTTCTTTTATTTACGATCCTGGTCCGGGTGAGCCAGCCAGTCAAGAAAATCCAAAAAAAACAATGCTTTAAAAAAATGATGGCAAGTGTAAACTGTAATCAGCACCGAGGACAGAGCGATTGAGAAGTTGGGAGGCATGAGGAAGAAGGCAGGCTAATAAAAATGAATTTATTGGAGATGTTTTCTGGCTGAAACGGGTCCACATTTAAACGACTTTATTCTTTACGATTTCGACCCGGTCGCGGAAAACGACGGGCTTTAGCGATAATGATGATCAATTGGAGTTTGGCTTGGGAGATTTGCGGACTCGGCAAATTTTTGAGACAGAAAAGCTGATGCTGAGAAATCATAAAATATGGTACACATGAAAAAATTTACCAACTTCGAACAACCAAAATTAAACATGAAATTGTCATTCTCATGAAGGTATTTGCGTGCAATGAACGTGATATAAAATATATGAGATGAAATTGCTTTAAAATAACAGTTAAATTACATAATTACTAACTGAGCTCGAACTGAATGTAAATAAATGAAAATTTCATACAGTTGCGTTAAAAAAAGAATGAAATCACGAGAAGCAGCACATGCCTTCTAAACTTTCACATGCTGCCATTTCTGTATCGGTTGTTATTTTTCCAGAAAATTTTCACACTAATTATTTTAACTTTCCAACAAACGCTCCACCAAATTTTAATCGAAATTGGTGCCAATTTGTAAATGATCATTCTTTTTTAGACGAATGTTTATATGGAAAGCAAATCGTAAGGAAGGTTTTCATGGATTATTCTTTCAAAAATCAAATTTTTTCATGAGAAATGTTGTAAATTGTATGGAAATTTATTCCTGTTTGGTTTAAAAAAAAAAACATTATTCGACGGAGTTGGAATTGAAACACAAGACCGAATATAATACTCACTTAAATTTGTATAAAACTTGTTTATCAATATTTTTGCAGGTAATTTCTGAAACTCTGTTCTTCTTATTTTGAGCTCCATAATGAAATTTCTCTTTCCAAAAACAGCATGAATGAAGCTTTTGTAAATTCACAAAATTTTTGGTAATAAATTTTGATTTTCTGAGAGAATAAGCTAGGAAAACCTGGATTACGATTTTTCCATACAAACATCCGCAAAAAAGGGAATGAAATCGTCTGTTCGGTGATAATGCACCTCATTTCCAAATCGTCACCATTTTTTATCGCGTTTAAAAATCTTAGCTTGGTTCTGGATCAAACATTTTTGTAACTATTGACCAAATTTTAGGTATTTTAACGACAATTGTCAAAGATAAAATAAATTTCGTGAAGGAATCTCAAATTTCTTTTTTTACGGGAATCGCTGTTTATTTTTTCATTCATTGTACAGTTTTCAAATATTGTGGAGCGTTTGTTGGATAGCTGAAATAAATTGTGTGAAAATATGATGAAAAAATATCAACCGATACAAAAATGTCAGCTTGTGAAGGTTGGAAGGACGTGCTTCATGTGATTTCATTTTTTTTGAACGCAACTGTACATGAATGTGATATGAAAATTACATATAAAGAACATGAAAATAACATAAAAATTACGTGAAAAATTCATGAACAATGGATAAACATGAATTAAAAATAAATTAAAATAACATGGAAATTGCACGAAAATGACATAAAAATAAGATAAAAATTACATGCAAATCACATGAAAATTGCATGAAATAACATGGAATTTCCATGAATTTATATACATACAAATAAATTTTTGTCTGTCTATCTTTCCGTCTGTCTGTTCCCTGTAGATTCGAAAACTTCTGAACTGATTTTCGTGAAACTTGGCAGGTAGAGGCTTCTGATTCCAGGGAATGTTCCTATAATAGATTCAGATCCTTCCTACTCACTGGAAGGGGGGAGGCGGTCTCACAAACGAAAGTAACAAGTTTTCACAACTCGAGAAAGGATCATGCAAATAAATCCGAATTTGGTATGGGAGTGTATTTCGGTACGAGCTGTTTCGATGATCTCTCCCTTTTAATAGTGGAGAGATAGGAAGAGGGCCTCTCTTACTAGTGAGCCAATCCAACGAATGGAGCCAAAGTTGGCATGTACCTAAAAGTATTTAAATACGAGAAATGTTTCTTTGAAAAATTGGAGCCCTACCTTTTTTCAGCGAGGAGATACAAAGAGGGAAGGGGGCTTCCATGCATTTCATTTTGCAAAGCTAACTCGGTGTGCTTTGCTACACCTTGCAAAAATAAATGAAATTTGTTAAAATCATCTAAATTTTTTTGTAGGTATCATTTTAAATTTATTTCAGCATATATCTTATTTCGTTAAACTTCATCTTTAAATTTGTTTTTAAAGATCTGAAATTTTAATTTTGTGTTTGTAAGTTCCATTTTTATTATCTAATTATGCAAAAATGTATGATTTATTGGTATGGATTCTTCACCTTCTACTTTTCCAAAGAAGATTTTCCAATGCTTACATTGTGAATCCATCAACATGGCGTCATTTTCTGCCCTTCGATTTTGCAACCAACATGGCGTGAGTCAATTCATAGTTTTATTATGGTTTAATGATGACCCCAAAAAAAGCTACGATTTGACGTTTCTCTCGCAAGCCAACCAATTACACGCTAAGGTTGAGCTCCTCATTTCTGAGTTGTTAATCATTAGTACAGTAAATGAGGACAGACTTTTTGAATGAAAAGGGATTGGTTTTGAATGACCCGTGGAATAAATCATGAGTTGAAGTCAAATTTCGTTGTCTGACGCCATCTTGAAATCCAAGATGGCGACTTCCGCTGAACTTTGAAATGGTGTAAATGACTTGAAATCGCATGAAACCCCAACAAAATGGGTATCGGGTGAAAGGGCTAAACGAGTAGAAGTTGAATTTCGCTATCAGACGCCATCTTGAAATCCAAAATGGCGGCATCCGCTCAACTTTTAATGCTTAATGCTGACAAAAAGTCGCATTAAACCACCACTATACGGGTATTGGGTGAAAGGGCTAAACTAGAAGTCGATTTTTTTCTTTCCGACGCCATCTTGAAATCCAAGATGGCAGCTTCCACTGAATTTAAAATACTATTAATCAATGAAAATCGCTTGAACACAACTTTTTTCACGTAATACTACATTAAAACTACTATTTGAAGACAATTTAGATCATTTGAAATCACTTTTATTATTTTTTCATTATGTTTCTAATGCATTTAGCACTTTTCTTGTTTTGTTTATAGTTTTTGTTTTTTTTTTGCCATTTATGTAATTCTATTATTCCTATCATGCTTTTATGTTTAAATTGTATTGGTCTTATTCTTGCGAAAACTATAAGGTTATGTTGTTTCTGTTAACCATCTGATTTAGGCACATGTGCCAAATTCGATGTTGCCAAAATCGAATGTTGCCAAAAACGAACGGGGTCTGTATTGTGGTGGTTTTTGTGGGATTTTCAGTCACTTACAGATTTTCAGAGAAACGCGAAAACAGATATTTGACTTCTATCATTTAACCTTAGCACCCAATACAATATATTTGGGAGTTTCATGCTATTTTCATTCATTTACAGTATTTTTAAGTTCAGCTGAAGCCACCATCTTGGATTTCACGATAGCGTCAGAATGCAAAAATAAACTTTTTATAGCTTATCCCAATTGACAAACACCCATATTTTGGAGGTTTCATGCGATATTCAATGATTTAAAGCATTTTTAGAGTTTATAGAAAGCTGCCATCTTGGATTTCAAGATGGCGTAAGATAGCAATATTCAACTTCTACTCGTTAAGCCCTTCCACCCAATACCACCTGGGTTTCATGTCATTTTAAGTCATTTACTACATTTTAAAGTTTAGCGGAAGCCGCCATCTTGGATTTCAAGATGGCGTCTGATAGCGAAATTCAACTTCTACCGGTTGATTTCTTTCAACTTATACCCCTATAATATAGGTTTTATGCGATTTTCAGTCATTTACAGTATTTTCAAGTTGAGTGGTAGCCGCCATCTTGGATTTAAGATGGCTACGGGCAACGAAATTTGACTTCTACTCTTATTCTACTCTCTTATTACTTTCACCTTATAACCATATTGTGAAGGTTTCACGATATTTTCAGTAATTTACAGCTTTGAAAATAAAAGCGGAATCCGCCATCTTGAATTAATGATGGCGTCAAGCAACAATTTTTTTTCCTACTATTTGGGCCCTTTCACTCAATACTCATATTGTAAAGATATTCATACCACTTTCGGTGATTTCAAGTTTTCAAAGATGATTTTTTTTAATTTTAACTCAAAACCAACACGCATAACTTACCAAAAATGTGTAAAAATGGGAGTTCTAATTCAAATATGTGCTATCTAATCTGAGCGTGTCCTGTTTTGACATCTTGATCGAGAACTGTCACTAAGTTTTATGGCGGTTTAATAATCATGCACTGAGTGCTATTATAGAACATGCAAAAGAAAGCTTGGAGCAAACTTCTAGGTTTGTGTTTTATTTTAGTTTAAAAAAAGCATTCACAACTCTTTCAAAATAACTAAAACAGCATGTTTAATAAAAGTTTTATTAGCGTTTTCAAAACCATCTGAAAACATATGGTCGTAAAAAAAATTAGAAGCATTCTGCATGACCATAATAAAACCGCCATAAAACGAGCTGCACAAAAAAATGCCATAATTAAACCATGATAAAACTTCCTAATGCTAGTTGGCATAATCTGTGTTACTTGGGAAGTGCTCGATTAATGCTAAAAATGCCCTTTCCTCTTCCCACCCCCACTTCTTGAAGGAGGCAGGCGTTTTTTATAATCATACCCATTTTTTGTTCCCAAAAACTCACTCATACCAAATCTAGCTTCGTTGGTTGATAAGATCTTAAGCGATGCATTGGAAGAACCTCAAATAAAGTACCTCAATTAAAAATAGAACCATTTCTCGTGCCCTAATCCATTTAGGGGAAAAGTTCATATAACGCCCCATGTGGCTAATACGCGCCACCCTTGTTTTGAAGAATCGGTAACATTTTAAGCCTGCAAAATATTACCAATTGGTTTTTAATGCTGTGATTGGTCATGGCAAGTATGAATTTTTCCTTAAAATGCCCCTGTGTCGTAATAATTTCACAATTTAAGTTTTTCTTCATTTCGATCTAAATTTTAAAACACTTTCAATAAGGTGTCACCAAGCAGAGAAAACGAATAAGACAATATTTTCTGACACATCGATAGAGGAGAATCTAAACTATGATTTTATGCTAAAAAATCATACTGAACTCGCTATGGTATGCTTTTTATGGGTATGTTCTATCACGGCCCATGCGCTCGTTATAACGCGCCAATCGAAGTAGGCTGAAAATAGCATTTATTTTTTCAAAAAGGCCAATTTTTATTGAAAATGAACAAAAAGACTAAAACCATATTTTGAGCATGAATTCAGCCCAAAAAATGTACTTTTATTTTTTTTTAAATTTTGATTAGTCCATTTTGATTTTCTTTTCATTCAAAGTGTCTGTAAGTATTGGTGTGTTTTCGGTCTTCGGCTGCTTTCGGGTGTGTTCGGCTGCTAGGCGCGTATTGAATACACAGCGGCGCGTATTTGCAACACAGTTTTGTTGTGTGGCTTTGAATATGGTTTTAAAAAATCAAGTTTTTGAAGCAACTATAGCAATTTGAGTTATAAAAAATCATAGGCATTTGTAGAAAACACTTTTCTTCAACGATTTCATCCATTTTTAACACAATTTGGACGTGGAATGCATAGAAAATCAGCGATTCGCTTAGGTGGCGCATAATAGGGCATGTTCCCCTATACGTGAAATTCGATTCCATTTCTTAGATAAGTTCTCGAGCTAAGCAAAGAATTGTATCATCGCTTCCTATATTCCAAATGAAAGTATGGGGGCTTCCGCCCGAAGAGGGATTCGGTTTCACGGGATTTATTAAGACGTGTTCACTATATAATGGTCACTTTATTACTAACAATTTTTTTTTTATACGGGATTTTCATCCTCTGGGATGATTCATCCCTAAACTAACTATTTACAATGATCGCACATTTATAGCTATGGATTGTGAGTGTGTGAGTGTATGAACGCGAGAACGCTATTGGTTGTTTGCCCTTGCTATCGTTTGTTGTTGCTATTGTTGGTTTGCCGGCTATTGTATGCTGGCGTCAATTGCGTGGCTGTTGTTGTTGTTATTACTGCATGCGTGTGTTTGGTTCGAGAAGGCTCTCGATTGGACTGACTGATGGAATGTTCGGGAACTAGTTTGTAGTGTTAGTGGTGATTGGCTGATGATGAAGAATGACGGAGAATGATGATGGAATGGCAATGATAGTTACGGAATGATGATGTGAGAGTAAGATGGTTTACGTCGCCACAAAAGAATGGAAGGATTTCAAATAATCATATAACCATTTTTCGTATAACCTGCTTGTAGTGACCGAAATCCGAAGTTGATCTTTTCATTTATTCAATCTATTCGAAATAATACAAATATGATTTACACATTTGAGAATGCTTTTATGAGCAAATCGAGCTTTCCTTGTGCTTTTAGCTTTCAACGTGCACGATTGTACATATTCAATAAGTTTACTGCACATATTAATCAATTATTTATTTATTCTCACTCCTGATCTCTACACTGCTCTCCTGTATCAAATTTGATTCCATTTGCTTGATTAGTTATGTCAGAAGTTGTAAAAAAATTGTCCTTTACCTTCTCCTATCTCCCCACTACTGGAAGGAGGGAGTGGTCCCCCTGATCACACTTACATGACACTTAGATAAAAAATCCGATAATTTTCTATCTAATTTATCACCTATAGTTGGTGTTAAGAACCTTGCCAAATTTGACGCAAAAAATCTATGTAGGAACAATTTACCTGTTTAGTACGATTGTATCGTCAAAATTACCAATTTTCCCTTGAAAGTTGGGTAACACTTTCTAACTGGGATAACATATCATCAAAAGCGATCGATGCGCACTCTGGAATCGATACTGCGTACTGCTGGAAAAATTATCCAACAAACGTAATCGACTGTCTTGTTATTGAAACCGTTTTTTGTTTTCAAATACCCTTCCATGGAAAATTTGGTTCCATGGGCTCAAATTGTTCTCAAGGTAAGCAATAAAAATCGTATGGGGCCTCACTTTCCCCTTTCTATCTTTCCAATGGAAGAAGAGATGGGTCTCATAAAAAATTTCTCGTACTCAAAAACCACCTCATGCCAAATTTGGTTCCATTTTCTTAAACACTTTTCGAGTAATGTAATAATTTTTACAGGAACCCTCTTCCCGTTTCTCATCTCCCCACTGGAAAGAGAGAAGGATATCAAAGACTAAGGGAAATATTTATCTTACATGAATACCATCCCTTGCCAATTTTGGTTCCATTTGCTCGGTTTGTTCTTCAGCTATACAAGAAACTGTGTAGAAGCCAACCTCGGACCTCTTCTATTTCCACATTGAGATGGTGGAGGAGTCTCAAATAATCATTAGAACATTTCTTGTACCCAAATACCGTCCCCCCTGGTCAAATTTGTTCAATTTGCTTAATTAATTTTTAAGTAATGTAAAAAAGTTATAAAAGAGGCCTCCTTTCCCCTTTATATCTCCTTACTGGAAAGAGGGAGGGGTCTCAAAATAATCAAAGAAATATTTTTCGTATCCAAATACGCTCCCATGCCAAGTTTGGTACCATTTGCTTTATCGGTTCTCGAGTTATGTAAACATTTGTCTTTTGTTTGGGAGATCCACTTCCTGTTAGGGGGAGGGGTCTCAAGCCATAAGATGAACCTTCCCCGGCCTCCAATACTCCTAACTGCCAAGTATCGCGAAAATCGGTTCAGTAGTTTCCGAGTCTATAGGTAACAGCAAGGACTATAAAAATCGCTCACTCCTCGAAACGCACACGAAAATGCTTCGCCGCCGACTCGCTATTCGTGTGTGTTCAATACAATCACGAACAGCAACACAAACGATTCTACGACGGCGGTTTCTATGTTGCTCGTATTACAAAATATTCATGAGCGAGTCTGAGCAACGGGATCACGAGAGACTCGTATTTGCTTGATGAAAATTTTGATACCGAGCTTGCTGTCTGTTTAGGGAAGCAAGTACGTCAGTTCAAAAGAAAAAAAAAGTAGAAAAAAAAGAAAAAGGATTCTGTCGGCTCGTCCATCTCAGAGACAAACCGTCTGGCCTCCCGTTGGCCTACACTTGTTCACATTGTTGCTGTTGATGTTATTGATGTTCCTTTAAGCTCCTAGCTTCAAAAACTGACGCACTTTCTTCCATAGGAAGCAATAATAACAGCACTAGCAAGAAGCAAAAGAATTTTTTCGGCCTCGGCATATTTGCCTGAAAAGAATAATAACATCACTAACATGGATTGGATGTGCCGGCCGTACGTACTCTGTTCTTCTTATTTTCAATTCTTTTTGTCCAACGCCATTGAAAGACAACACGGCTTGGCGTCAGCATTGTTGCTGTTAGTGTTTGTTCAAGCTCAACCTTCGCCAAGGGACGAACATTTTTCCACGGGAAAAATATTACCATTATCAACACGGCTCATGAGCGGGTTGGTAAAAATTTTCATGAACCGGCTCGCTGCTACGCAATCTTCGGGTTGATGCTAGATTTTGTGTGCGAAAAGGGAAACAAAGCAATAAGGAATCAGGAGCCTTGTTTATGTTTTCGTTTCGGTCGGAATTGATTCGTGAGAACAGGAGATTCTCGCTCACACCTCATTCGCGTTCCAGAGCATTTTTATGAGCAAAAATCGGAGCGATGCGGGTTCCGTCGCTCGTATGAATGAGTTTTTCAATCCTTGGGTAACAGACAGACAGACAGACAGATATAGATAACCTCGAAAACTTATCGAGTAAATAAACCGTAAAGGGTGTCCACGATGAAATTGCCACACTATGAAATGTCTCTAACTTTTCAACCGTTGGGTAGAATTCAATGAAAATTTGGGTGGATTTAGTTCATAGTGCGTTGTTTACATCCTACAACGTAGGGAATCGCGAATTCCACGGTGTCGCGAGTGATTAAGCGATTCGAGGAACGATTGACCATCGATCGGAAGCTCAGAAATGAAGGAAAAAGTATTCCGTAGAACACCAAAAATCACAACCGCATAGTTGGGGCCTTCAACCGAAATCCGAACACATCCTCCGTTCGGGATGTGGCTAAGAAGCTGCACCTAAGCCAAAGTTTTGTCCAGAAGGCCAGAACCTAGGCTGGGCTTCGAAAGTTCAAGGTACAAAAGGCCCCTAATCGCGACTAGAAGCAGAACAAGTCCGCCAAAACCCGTTCTTGGAAGTTGTACCTCAATATGCTGACGAAAGTTGAATGCTGCATCATGGACGACGAAATATATGTGAAGGCCGAGTTCAAACAGATCCCCGGTAACCTGTTTTTCACGGCCAAGGATAAGTTCAGCGTTTCGGAGCATGTCCGCACTCAGAAGATGTTCAAATTTGCGAATATATTCTTGGTTTGGCAAGCCATCTGCACGTGCGGGAAGCGGAGTGCATCTTTCGTGACCCAGGACACGATTAACGGACAGGTGTACATGAAAGAGTGTCTCCAGAAGTAGCTGATTCCTTTCCTGAAGGCCCACAATGTCCCAACAATCTTTTGGCCGGATTTGGCCTCATGCCACTACTCCAAGGACGTGCTGAAGTAGCATGTGGGCAATAAGATCAATTTCGTGCCAAAAATGTTCAACCATCCCAACACCCCGGAGCTCCGCCCCATCGAGAAGTACCTACTGCGCGATAATGAAGCAGCACCTTCTTGAACAACCTAAGGTAGTGAAGATAGTCGAGGAACTGAAAATAGGAAGGGGTTAACATGCATAAAACGGTTGAATCACAGGTTGTGCAGAATGGCCGGGGTTAAGGCCAAGGTGCGGGCATTTGCGTATGGACTGCAAATAAAATACGAATAAAATGGTAATAGAAGTTTAATAGTTATTTTTTAATCCCTTAAATTTTGATGGCAATCGGATGAAAAATCGAATTTTGCGAATCAATTTTGTGTGTAGCAATTGCATTGTGGACACCTTTTATTTGTGATAAAACCTGAGTCACAAACTGAAAATTATTGGCTTTTCTAGTTGATGCTTTTCGGTGAATTTGAAATCAAATAAAAAAAATTCTTTTGACGTTTTGGCCTACTACCTTCAGCCATCCTCAGAAAACTATATTATAAACAAAAACTTAAATTAATACAAAAAATTCTTCACAATGTTCCATCACAATTTCACTGCACTTTTGCACTTACGATTTGTATCGCCTTCCTGAACGGCTGTCTTATTTGATTTAAGTCCGGTTTTGAATCGCTTCTAGCAGCTGGCGTCTATCATTTCCGGTGTCGTCGGATGTTGTTTGTTGTCGTCGTGTTCGGTGACGTCGTTTTTGAATCCTTCGTTTTAGTTGCGAATTGTGGCGTCTCTCTTAGTTTTTTAGAGCTATATATTTTAGAAATTTCAATCGAATCTTGCTTGATGTTTACTGTTCTTCCTTTTTTGAGTTTTATGTGTAGTGTTTCAGCTGTTTTTCGTTTTCCTTCTTGGTTTACTCTTTCTAAAATATATGCTTTGTCGAAGTTAAACTTATAGTTCTGTTCTATGACATGTTGTGTCAATTCTGTGGCTCTGGTGTTTTATTTGAGACTCGTTTTATGATTTTTAATCCTTTTTCCAGAGTTTGAGATGTTTGTCCACAGTATTCTTTCCCGCATTCACAAGGAATTGATACCACAATTCGCAACTAAAACGACGGATTCAAAAACGACGACACCGGAAATGATAGGCGCCAGCTGCTAGAAGCGATTCAAAACCGGACTTAAATCAAATAAGACAGCCGTTCAGAAAGCACGTGGCGATACAAATCGTAAGTGTAAAAGTGCAGTGAAATTGTGATGGAATATTGTGAAGAATTTTTTGTATTAATTTAAGTTTTTGTTTATAATATAGTTTTCTGAGGATGGCTGAAGGTAGTAGGCCGAAACGTCAAAAGAATGTTTTTTTATTTGATTTCAAATTCACCGAAAAGCATCAACTAGAAAAGCCAATAAGAATCAGCGGTGATCAAAGCTCGTTAACATCAAACTGAAAATTGAAACTTTTACTATTTTAACGTTAAATAAAAATGCAAAAAGCATTGACCATAAATGAATCGCCAAGCTTTTTCCCCTTGACCAACCCAATCATTAGCCTGTGCAACCCAACCCTATTGATTCAATTTTGTTTCCGGTTGCGACCTTCAAAAAAGCATGGTGATGCTTAATTCCGGCAGGCCGAACTGTTTAATTTAATTTAAATAACTTCTGGCCCCTGTCCTGATCCCTTTCTCTGACCCTCCCCGCAACGCACAGAATGGTAAAAGTTTGAAACTGACTGGATGTAACTTCCCCGAAAACAGTAGGTCTGACGAAAAAAAAAACAAGCGACAGGCATCGGACCAGAAGCTTCCTCTTTCGGTTGTCTCTTTCTCTCTCTGCTCTGGGGAGATAAAATTGTTCGGAATGCAGAAAAGTTGAACGGAGCCAGACACTAACCAAGTCGGGTGAAAAAAATTGAATCTGCCTTTGCAAAATCTGGGTTGCAAAAAAAAATTTCCTTTTCCATTAAAGCATGTTGTAACGAAATTTCCCTGTCAGGAAAAGCCACCCACACAATAAAAACCGATCCCGGAGGTATGATTTGGAGAGTGTTGTGCTTTGTTGGTTCGCTTTAACATTGCCGAAAAAAAATGGTAGGTACCGAGTCAGAATGAGAGATGAACTAACTTTTCCGGTCGCCAGGAGTGATTTTTTTTCGTGGTAGCCAGTAAATTTGGCGGGTGGTTTCATCGATTTGCCTTCGGGAAAATCCTTAATCGATTCCAAATGAAATTGGATCCAGTTAATTGAAGTAGTTTAGAGGGAAACTAATTTGCTTTTTATCATTAATTGATCGTGAAACTAACAAAGAGACTTGGTTATACGGTTCGAAGACTGTGGATCGACTGGACTACGTTTTCCCGAAAACGCCATTCGCCAAAAATAACCTACCCAAAAAACTTTACCAATAGAGTTTTTAACCAATTATTTTGAAAAACCTCTTTTTAAATGTATGACAAATATCGAAAAAAATGTATCTTAAGATTTTTAATTAACTCGGATTGAGATTTTTGATACTTTTAAAATTTTTTAGATTTCGGGGCAATTTGTTGATACTTTTATATCATTTTTGTCATATTTGTCATTTTTGTCATTTTTGTCATTTTTGTCATTTTTGTCATTTTTGTCATTTTTGTCATTTTTGTCATTTTTGTCATTTTTGTCATTTTTGTCATTTTTGTCATTTTTGTCATTTTTGTCATTTTTGTCATTTTTATCATTTTTGTCATTTTTGTCATTTTTGTCATTTTTGTCATTTTTGTCATTTTTGTCATTTTTGTCATTTTTGTCATTTTTGTCATTTTTGTCATTTTTGTCATTTTTGTCATTTTTGTCATTTTTGTCATTTTTGTCATTTTTGTCATTTTTGTCATTTTTGTCATTTTTGTCATTTTTGTCATTTTTGTCATTTTTGTCATTTTTGTCATTTTTTGTCATTTTTTGTCATTTTTGTCATTTTTTGACATTTTTGTCATTTTTGTCATTTTTGTCATTTTTGTCATTTTTGTCATTTTTGTTATTTTTGTCATTTTTGTCATTTTTGTCATTTTTGTCATTTTTGTCATTTTTGTCATTTTTGTCATTTTTGTCATTTTTGTCATTTTTGTCATTTTTGTCATTTTTGTCATTTTTGTCATTTTTGTCATTTTTGTCATTTTTGTCATTTTTGTCATTTTTGTCATTTTTGTCATTTTTGTCATTTTTGTCATTTTTGTCATTTTTGTCATTTTTGTCATTTTTGTCATTTTTGTCATTTTTGTCATTTTTGTCATTTTTGTCATTTTTGTCATTTTTGTCATTTTTGTCATTTTTGTCATTTTTGTCATTTTTGTCATTTTTGTCATTTTTGTCATTTTTGTCATTTTTGTCATTTTTGTCATTTTTGTCATTTTTGTCATTTTTGTCATTTTTGTCATTTTTTAATTTGTGTCATTTTTGTAATTTTTGTCATTTTTGTCAATCCCGAGTTCAGTTATTGGGTGTCGATTTTTGTGTTTGATAATTTTTCGTATGACAGTTCCGAAATTGTTTTTTTCTAATTTGTGTTACATTTGTATTTGATAATTTGATAAAATTTACGTCTCGCGATTAATAAATTTTAAAACGACAAGTTTTTTTCTCATACAGTTTTTGTCTTTTTTTCCCATTTGACTTTTCTTTGGACCATCATAGTGATGAATTTTGGTTTGAGGCCTTTTATCATTTAAATGCAGTTTAGGGTGATTTGTGATTTATTTAACAAACTAATACCCCAGAATGTCGAATTTTGTTTAAAAAAAAGGTTTTTCGATGTTCACCAGACGGTGACATTTTTCGCCAAACAATAATGTATTGAAATATTGAAGCTCTCGGCCAGAAATTTATGGATTTGGTTGTAAAAGAAGATTTTTTTATCTAAGCATGATCGATTGTTCGTCATTATCATCTCAAGCGTTCAAGTGGAACTTGGTTGAGAGATCCATAAAAAAAAGTCTACCAGAAAAGCCTGATGAAATTCACAACCGTCAGGGGTGCTTAACTTTTTCCAATACATCACGACACGTTAACACTTGTCCCGGACAGGAGACATATGTGATAAGGCAAAAAGTTTTTTTCCCGAAGATGCCGGTGTGCCAGAGCAATAAAGCCAAAGGTCCTTCCTTCCTTCTAGGCACAAAAACATTACCGAGATTATACGATAAATCACCCATCGCCTTCAATTCGGGTTTCGTTCTCTCTAGGATCTCTAGATGGTTGTGATGTTAAAAGAACGGAAAAACTCAAAAAAAAAAAAAAAACATCTCCAGTCTTTTTCATCCTTGAAGCTGAAGCAGCCAGCAGCGGTTCGTTCTTTTGAATACTTCTGGTGAAATAAATTCCATTCTCCGGACCCTCTCGCTGCTCTGCTGATGGAATTAAGCTTCCTCTAAACTCGGGAAAACCATAAGGCGATATAGTTGAACTTAATCAGCTATCACAAGCTTCCGGCGTGTTTGCGGCAAGAAGTGGGGAGCCTTTATAATGTGTGTTAGATTTTTCACCCTCTTTTTTTTTTTTGATAAACCAGACCAGCAGTATAAAAAAGGGTCAAATTGGAGGCTATAAATTTGGGTCGAGATTTTTACCATCTTCATGTGGTTTGTTTTTTATGCCATACCATATACCATATAAAACATTTCCAACTTGTCAAGTATCTTCCTTCTTTGGGAAGGTGTTTTGAAAAGTCGATTTCTTTGTTCTATGTGCCTCTAGAATAAGCTCGTATGGTGTGGAGGTGTAAGTGTTGATTGACGAGAGTTTTTTTTAAACTGGGATTTACAGTTAGAACATACTAAAAAAACGAATAGGTAATTTGTTTTATTTTAGGCGTTGATAAAAAAGTTTAATATTGATGGGCTTAGCGTAACGTGCCCTAAATTTATTATTTGAAACCCGACTAATATGATCTCTCTTCTATCTTTTTTTCAGGTACGTTTCCATATCCATAGACAACATTCAACAAAATGTTTTGATTCATATGTTTAAACCAGGTAAATGTTTTGATGATTATACGATTCAGTGTTGAAATGTGAATTCAGGAAATTTCTGATCTGACCTTCGTCATGAACCTGATCCTCATCGTGATCCTGATCATGATCTTGATCTTGTTCCTCATCCTAATTCGGATGATGATTAAGATCCCAATTATAATCCATATTCTGATTATGTTTCCCTACTCGATTGCTGTATTTGAGATTGAAAGGCTCTACCTCTACAATGATGTCCTTGGTGTGACACTAACGCAGATCTCTCGAAAGGCTTCATAGATGGTTCTTGCCTCAAGCTGTTGTTTCAACCAACCAGGGAAATACCTCAAGCGTCGACCAAATTTTACCAGCATCGAAGCAAACTGTAGGGGAGAGGAAGGCTATATGCGCATATTAAGGAAAGCACTCGTTTTCTCCTATACTCCAAAAGATAGAAGTCTGAAAACTATATGCACATGAGCGGACATCTGTTTTACATACGTTAGTAAAATTTTTCTGTTAAAATCTCTTACAGTTTTTGTGAAAAAAATTTTATAATAAAAGAAGTCAAAATAGCCGATTTCCGAAACTGGCGGGCTAAATGCGCATATTTATGTTTTTAGCTATATTTCATTACCACTTGCAATATTTTGATATTATTTAATTGAAAATGGTAGAAACGGATGTTAAGCATACGTCAAGGCCGAAATCTTGGTGAAATTTTTTACATCACTAGTTCATTTGCATGAAACATAGTTAAGTATGCCATATGGCCATATTTCAGGGTAATATTTTTTCCATATTGTATTTTTATCGGATCAGTAGGAAGTTCTTCTTTTTTCGCTGTAAGATCGTGATTTGAGCGTAGATTTCATGTTTAAATGATGGAAAGTAAAAAATTTATAAGACTTATCTATTTTTCTTGATATAGGCATTTAACCTGCCTTGATATGGGCATTCAGAACCTGTCTCTTATTCCAATATCTTATCATTTACAACTTTGCCAAAAGCTTCGATTTGTTGAATTTCCAATTTCCAGGTGAATAAGAAAGAAAAACCACTAAAATTTTTGTTCACAGAATCTGTATGCACAATAATTAAAGTTCAATATATTATAACAAAACTGACAAAAATCTTGTTTGAATTTTTAAATTTTTTCGATTTGATATAATAATTTAATTTTTATATGCCATGTGTTAAAAGCGTATTACCCTCAAACTGCACTAATTAGATATGATGAATCTCCAGCCATATCGTCAATCGGCTGTATGCGCATATTACCCAATATGCGCATATAGGAACACTTCCCCCTACTAGATCGAAACTTATAAAAGAGCAATGATTGCTTCGATCAGGTTAGACATTCCAAGTTGAACCGCGCTCTCGAATAGACGTGTTTTCTCTTCGCTCCGACTTGCTCTAGTTTGCTTTTTCCCGTCTCACATAGTGATTCGCCGGTTTATTACCCCAGTGCTCTCGTTGTTTAATTCGACGACAAACAAACTTTTCGCATCGTTTAGCTTTGGCTGAACTAATTTCTCGCCACCAACATGGCGGCCCCGCCGTGGGGGGAAAAGTCCACGCCAAGCAACCCAAATGGCAGAACCTTACCGACCTGGCTGGACCCGAAGGATGTCCATGGGGACATTCAATTCATCCTTCTGAAACCCAAAACCGAAACATCGAAGCTCCCTAGCAACCCGTTTGTCATCTCAAAATCAGTTGACCAGCTTGTTGGAAAAATTCACGGAGCTCATCCCATCGACGACGGTAAAAATTACCTCCTCAAAGTTCGCAACCCGAATCAAGTTGGTAAACTTCTCCAGCTGTCTAAACTGATCGACGGAACTCCAGTTGCAACCGAAATGCACCAGACTCTTAACTACACGAAGTGCGTTGTGACCTGCAGCGACGTTGCCGGAATAAGCGACAAGGATTTAGCCGAGGAACTTGCTGATCAAAATGTTACATGCGTTTATCGATTCGTGCGAAAAGTGGAAGGCAAAGAAGTCCCAACAAATTCCTTTCTTCTCACCATCAAAGGAACAACTCGGCCCACACACATCATGTTTGGCTATATTCGAGTAGCTACCAGAGCCTATTATCCCCGCCCTCTCATGTGTCTGTGCTGCGGTAAATACGGCCACACCAAACTACGCTGCAAACAGGGAAAGGAACCAACATGCCTCTCTTGTGGCGAAAAACCTTACCACGAGAAATGCAATAATCCTCTGCATTGCATCCCACCACGCTTCCAACCGAAACTGCCCCAAATTTCAAGAAAAACAGGAAATAGTGCGCCTTCGCGTCGATCTGAACATAAGCCAAGCCGACGCAGTCAAGGAATACAAATCCCGGAACTTAGCCGCTCAATCAACCAACAACGTCCAAAAACGCCTCGAAACAGCTCGGATCAGCAGCTCGATAGCTGATAAAGACCGACGAATCCAACATCTGGAGCAACAAGTAGCTGCACTCATCGCCGAAATTCGAAAACTTCGATCTCAAAACGAATCCGAAAACGAGTCGACCCTGGAAGAATCCGACGACAGCATGGACACATCCGATCAATCCAGTGTTTTATCCAAACGACAACGATTTAGTGGATCCTCCGAAGAATCCCTTAGTGCCAAAAGTGATCTAGTTAAGAAGAAAAAGTGCAGTGAACAATACAGACCAACAAAAGAACCGCCCAACCCACCATCTACCGAAGGTAAAGAGGATCGTCACGCTCGGAACAACGGTAAGCCAAAAGCCAACTCTTCATAATGCTCTTCACCATAACCAATACAAATCCTGACCCTCTCATCAACCATCCTACACCCTTGCGACCCCTCCAAACTAATAGTTCTCAAATATCAATCTCTTCCTCCAGTCATTCATCACCTCTTTCCCCTTACCCAACCCCCAATAGAATTAATCCCACAAACAACACCCCTGCCATGAAAAGCACTTGCAATCTAGCCATACAGTGGAATATCTGTGGCCTAAAATCTCGCCTCTCTGAAATACAACACCTTACTGCTCTTTTCTCACCCATAGTCATTGCCCTACAAGATATCTTAACCAACTCCCCCGTCTCACCTAATACTATAAAGAACTATAAATTATACACTGCCTCTGATCCAACTCGTAATAGTCGCCAAGGTGCCGGAATCGCCATAAAAAATGGAATCCCACACGACATAATTCCGGTTAACTCAACTTTGAATGCCGTTGTCGTTCGACTCCATTCCCCCATCGAAATCTCAGTTGTTACTCTTTACATTCCCCCCCAAACAAGATTCAATGAATTTTCAAACAAACTCGACGAACTTCTACCCCAAATCCCCCTCCATTTCTAATAATGTCTGACCCCAACGCTCACTCCACCAGTTGGGGATGTACTTACACCGACAATAAAGGGTCATATCTTGATGATTTAGTGCTGGCCAAAAATCTGACCATTCTGAATAACAGTCAACCCACCAGAATTGATCCGGCCACTGGAAACATGTCTGCACTAGACATCTCTATCGCCTCATGGGAGCTTGGCTCCAGATTGTCTTGGAACATTCTTGACGACACTCATGGCAGCGATCATCTTCCCATCGTTATCAAAATTGAGCATCCCACTCCCATAGCATCATCCAGACCCCGTTGGAAGTACACCGAAGCAGACTGGACTAGTTTCCAACTCGAAACTGATCATCTTATCTCTACTAAAAATCCCACTTCTATCCCCCTATTTACCGAAATACTCTTTGAGGCTGGCTCTACATCCATTCCCCGCACCAGCGGCGTCCCTGGTAAAACTTCTGTCCCTTGGTGGTGCCCCGAAGTTCGGGAAGCGATTAAACGCCGAAGAAAATGGCTACGTGCTTTAAAAAGGATCCCTGACAATGACCCCAGAAAAAGTAGCGTTCTTGAGTCCTACAAAGCAGCTAGATCGTCCGCCAGAGCTATAGTACGCACAGCTAAGCGTAACTCCTGGCAAAAGTTTACAGAAGAGATCAGCCCCGACACCCCATCTACAGTCCTTTGGGACAAAATTAAAGTCCTTAGTGGCCAGCCTCGCAAAAATCAGTACAACCTTCTTCTCAATCAACACTATACAAACAATCCTTCTATCCTTGCCGATGCCTTCTGTCAACATTTCTCAACAACAATCGCTCCCCCTTCTCTATCTTCTCCCCCAAACGCCAATAACGAAACACACGTCATCAACAATTTAGATTACAACTCTAACTTCAAATTGAAAGAGTTGGAGTTCGTCCTCCGGAAAGTCAAAGGCCATTCCGCCGGCCCTGATGACATAGGGTATCCTTTCTACAAAAACCTTTCTCTCTCTGCCAAACTATCTTTCCTTGAAATACTGAACCAAATTTGGAACGAAGGCAAAATACCCGAATCGTGGACCACTGGACTTGTCATACCCATCCCCAAACCCAAACAAAACCATCATCTGTTGGACAACTATCGTCCCATCACGCTACTCGACTGCTCTGGTAAAATATTGGAGCGGATGGTAAACCGAAGGCTACAGGCCGTCCTCGATAAACAGCAACGTCTAGACAGTCGACAATATGCATTTCGTCCAGGTCGATCCACGGACGACTATTTCTGTCAGCTAGAATCCATCCTTGAAAACTCCTTGAACGACGGCTTCCATGTGGAAGTCCTATCCTTGGACCTTACTAAGGCGTTTGATAAAGTCGACAGAGCTCTCATCATCAAAACTCTGATTGATTGGGATATTAGCGGTCGCATGCTCAATTATATTAGGAGTTTCCTGTCCTATCGCTCCATACAGGTTCTCATTAATGGCGTCCGTTCCCAAGCACAATCCGTCAACTCCGGAGTTCCTCAAGGTTCAGTAATAGCCCCTACACTATTTCTCATTGCCATCAATTCTATATTTCAAATTCTCCCCAACAACATCCAAACCTTAATATACGCAGATGACATACTTCTCCTCTCTACCTCACCTTTTATCCGGTACGCCCGTAAACAGTTGCAAAACGCCTTAGACACATTAGGCAACTGGGCACCTACTGCTAGTTTTTCCTTTTCCCCCACAAAATCAAAGCTTCTTCATCTTGGTCCTAACCGAAGAAAGCTAAATAAACTACCACCGCTTACACTGCTCAATCAAACAATTCCCCTTGTGCGATGCACCAGAATTCTCGGCGTCTGGATCGACGACCGATTGAATTTTAAACGCCACCTTAAACAAGTTCGAAGTAACACCAATAACAAGCTTAATATCTTGCGTTTCCTATGCAACAACAACAGCTCGGCTCATCGCCAATCACTGTACCGTTTTCTACATGGGTGGCTACTCCCAACAGTCCTCTACGGTCTTGGACTTATCAGTCGTTCAGAAACTTCGTTATTAGACACACTAGAACCCCTTTATAATCAGTGCATAAGAACCATCAGTTCTGCCTTTAAAACCAGCCCCATCCTCTCCATCATGGCCGAAAGCGGGCAGTTGCCTTTCAGTTATCTCGTTGCCAAAAATCTAACAATAAGGTCATTACGATGGTTAGCCATAGGTGGCTCAATAGACTCCCCCCTAATTACCCGAACCAACGCCTTTCTAGAAAATTTGAACATCCCCCTTCTCCCCCCAGTTTGTCCTAGAAAACCGACTCCCTTCCGCTACTGGAATGATGAAATCCCCACAGTTGACTTCAGTCTTTCCCGAAAAGTTAAAGCAGGCCAATCATCCTCAGTTGTACTCCCCCACTTCCACCACCTAATTACCCAAAAATACCCTTCCCTTCCCCACTTCTACACCGACGGATCCAAAACCCAGAGCGAAAAAGTTGGCTGCGGCATCCATACCAATGAAGGAGACAAAAGCCTAGCCCTACCACCCGCCTGCTCAGTGTTTAGCGCCGAAGCCTATGCTATCCTCTATACCCTGGAAAACTACTGCTCCGACACAGGGCCCTCCGCAATTTTCAGTGACTCAGCCAGTGTGCTAGAAGCCGTTTCCGCCGGGAATCTCAAACATCCTTGGATTTCCTCAATCACTGATCTAGCCCTCCGAAAAAATGTTACCCTGGTCTGGATACCTGGACACGCCGGAATTCCCGGCAACCAATGCGCGGATCATCTGGCTGCCGAAGGAGGTAAAATGGATCCTCCCTCAATCCCCATCCCCCAGAAAGACGCACAAAAACTGACTACCAACAACATCCAGCTTGCCTGGGACCAAAAATGGGACCGAAACCGAACGGCCAAGTTACGGGAGATCAAGAACAGCACCGGAAAATGGAATGACCAACAAAGTCGCCCAAACCGAGTTGTCCTAACAAGACTAAGGATTGGCCATACCCGAATGATCCATGATTTTCTTCTCGACCGAACCGACCCCCCTGAATGCCCCGCATGCAATAGCTCAATCACCGTCAAGCACATCTTATGCAACTGCATCACCTATTTGCCAGATAGACAACACTTCCAGCTTTCAAATAGTCTCCGAGAAATCCTGTCAAATTGTCCGATTGAAGAGGAAAAGTTATTGGCTTTCCTAAAACACAGCAAACTGTTCCCACGAATTTAGATAGCCACACCGAATGGGATGAATAAACCCTGGAGGCTTAAAATCCCAAATAAAACAACAAAACAAACAAAGATCAGGTTAGAATCGTTTCTTGGGCTTTCTCTCGTACAGTCGACAGTCAGACCGAAAGTTTTGTGCGCTGCTGTGTGTATTGATGAGTGTGCTGCGACCAATCTTGCAGTGCTATTATGTGAATCGTCTGGTGAGATTTTGATCTCTCTCGCCAGCCGGAGCAAGGATCTCCACAAGGGCCACGGAATTTGGAAGACAACAATTTCGGTGGTGTGAAAGTCAGTTTGCCGTAATATTTTTCAGGAAACCAGTAGCCCTTTTTGTGTCAACTTCATTTTCGGAGCGAAACGACGGAATCCGGTTGAGCCGATGGAAGCCCAGGCTTCCTGCAGACCTGCACTTGTGTTAGTATCTGGCACAGAACCACGACTTCCCGCTAGCCGCCGTACAAACTACACGAGTGTTTGGCGCTTAAGTCAACCTTTTTTAACCTCGTTTGGTTTTGATTTTGCCTTGAAGTTTTGCCTCACCAACACGTTGCAACTTAGGCTATTCTCTCAACTCATCATTTAATTCAAAACTTTCCTGCAACTCGTTTGGAATTTATGTCCTCTCAAATTGCTTGAATTTTTATCGATATGTTCAGGCTGTCCTCTCAACTCGCCATTGGATTCCAAGCTGTCCTCTAAACTTGCTTGAACTCTAATCAGCTCGCCTTGCCGGAGGAACTATCGCACCGTTTCACCGGGTTCACTCACGCGCTCATTATCACTGAATGACTGGCTGCTGGATGTGCATGGGGGTACTTACTTAAGTTATGATCAACACTTTAACTTAACCCTTTGACGTTTTAAAATTGTTATGTTTTCATGTAAATCTTAACTTTTGAAATGTACACCCGAAATTCCGCCTTTACTCCAATCATGAGTTCAAAATATTTCAACGTCATTGGCATAAGACGTGAACGCCAGCGGCGATGATTTGATTTGAGGCCACCGGAACTAACCTCCCAGTGCAACCGCATAGCGTATGACTGAAGAAAACAAAATAAAAACGTTTTCATGTCCCTCCCTATCCCATCACAAGATAAAGAAGGATGGACACATCCTCCAAACAACAGGCAGCCTGTAAGCCTATCCTCCTTGAATGAATTAATTTATTTATTTATTGGTCACTGTCTACGGCAATTTAATGTCATACAGACTGATTACTTAATCTTATCTTAAAACTATCCTTACTTACATTGAAATCAAAATATACATACACTTGGTTGAACAATTAACAAGATATGTCGAACGGGTTATAAAATTCATTCCTACCATAGTTGTTCAATCTCAGAGGCTCAAAACCCCGTAAGGAACGAGAGGGGACATGAAACGGTATCATTTCCACGAGGCTAGTACTATCAATATTACCGGATATGACGTCGAATATAAACAGACGACGAAGTAGTATAATACGTGAACCAATAGGTTCGATGTTTAAGATTCCACATCGAGCATGGTAATGTGGAAGGCGTTGAGGTTCGTTCCATGGTAGGTTAGGCAGTGCGTATCTCAGGAATCGCTTATGAACTGACTCGAGTAGCTTCAATCCTCCGATCGTGTTTGGTGCCCAGACTTGAATATTGTACTCTAATCCACAGCGAACAAGCGAGCAATATAAAGCTTTGAGAGTTGTAGTGTCACTGAATCCTTTGGTATTCCTGACCAAAAATCCTAGGACTGTTTTTGCTTTTGCTACCGTTACAGCTAAATGTTTTTTGAATGATAGGGACTTATCCACAATAACACCGAGATCTCGAATAGACTCAACTTTTTCAATAGCCACGTTATCAGCTGTGTATTGATGCGAAATTACAACCCTACTTCTGGTGAACGTAATAATCTTACATTTTTTAAGATTCACTTCCATCGTGTTCACTTTGCACCAAAGCATAAGCTTATCGAGATCCTGCTGTAGTGATAGGTAGTCTGTGTAGTGAGCTATTGAACGGTACATTTTGAGATCGTCTGCATAGAAAACTAATTCGGAATCGATAAGTTCACAAAGGTCGTTCATGAAGAGGTTGAACAAAAGTGGACCCAGATGGCTGCCTTGAGGAACACCGGATGGAACCATAACCATTGTCTGACGAAAGCAGTTCTGCCTTGAAGATATGATTCAAGCCATTTCACCAGCCAAGTTGGGAATCCCATTTTGTCCAATTTATCAATCAGGTGCTTGTGGGGTAGTCGATCGAAAGCCTTTGAGAAGTCCATGTAGATTGCATCCACTTGCGTATGTCTGTGTCTGGGTCTGTGTATTAGGATTAGGTATTAGCTATTAGGAAAACTACAGAGAAATAAAACATTAAGCAGGCACTAGGAAAGTAAATACAGTTTCTCGCTTCCAATTACATTTCCCGTCATAAGACAATACTGACAAATCCCGGCTAAACGTCAGAAAGCCTGTGCGTAGCAGAAAGACTATGATAAAAAAAATTCACTCTCCATCTGCCTCTGGTAGTACACTGGTAAAGCTGTCGAATGGGCAAGATGGAGATAGAAAATAGAAAATTGTAGTGAGTACGAATCTCACTATCCGACGATTTTTTTTTATTTTTTTGTTTCTGGGATGAATAAACCAATAGGATGAAAATTCCATAAAATGTTTTTCTTGTTGCGCTTGCATGTAGTGGTGATGAATCATTTTGCCCGAGAGCTTGAGTCTTTTGCCAGTAATGCTTTTCCAATCATATCATCTTTGGCGTAATGCACATTTCAGCGCATTTTTGGCACATAGTTAGCTCCTATCGGCATTGAAGTTTTGCAACCTCTTGTTTGGGTGTAGGTAACTTGAACAGTAAAATCAAGTTTCTGGCCGAACTATAAGACTGTAGTTTTTTTTTTTAATTTAAATGTTAATCAATATTTTATGAAAAAAGACGATGCCAAACAATTGAGGAAAAGTGGTGTAATTGATTATGATTTTGCTGTAACCCTACCATTGATATAATATAAAAATATATGTATAAAGTTTAAGCAAACCCAAAATCCCTGTCTCTTTTTTCACGAGCAAAAAAAAACGCTGCCAAATGTTCCACAAAGTTGTAACTCAACTCAAAAGCCTGACGTTCAAAAGTATAGGTGGTTAAACAGTGTCGCCAGTTTTTTTTAACCTTCACTTTTTCCACAGAATGTTCCGTACAAATTAAGATTTTCTAGGGTCGCCTAAGAGTAAATCGAATGAGTTAAAATTTTGCCAGTATTGTTAAATCATTGATTGGATTAAGATTAAGGAGTGAGTATGGTTTCGAAGAATTCAGAAAATAAGGACCACCCTTGTGTTGCCATAAGAAGAATTGATTGTTATTTGTTTTATTTGTTAATTTTGTCAATTTTGTCAATTTTGTCAATTTTGTCAATTTTGTCAATTTTGTCAATTTTGTCAATTTTGTCAATTTTGTCAATTTTGTCAATTTTGTCAATTTTGTCAATTTTGTCAATTTTGTCAATTTTGTCAATTTTGTCAATTTTGTCAATTTTGTCAATTTTGTCAATTTTGTCAATTTTGTCAATTTTATCAATTTGTCCAGAAAATCTTATTTTTTACTGTAAGAATTATTACAAAGACAATTTAGTTTTTATTTTCCTCGAAAATTAAATTTTTTTTAATTATGTTTTTGAATATTTTTGGAAGTTTTAAAAGGCATAAAAATGAATGTCAAATTATAAATTACCCTGAAACCCTTGGAGTAAATACAAAAGCACGTAGTCAACTTTAGCATGCTTTAGTACTCATGAATGAAGCTAAAAATAGAAATCATTCGCTGGAAAGGCCAAAAAGGTAGACCCAAAATCGTATTACAGGTAGATACCTACAGCCTGCGAGCTGTTTATTCCATAACATTCGGCAAATGTTGGATTATTATGAAAACTTCCTGTTCGCGTAAATAAGCTGGAGGAAACAAAAACACCCACGACGACCAACCACGACGTCATCGGTCCAGTTGGATGGGGTGGATTTCTCCACGGAATGAATTTTGTTGGTTGCGGCATGGGTTGCATTCATGTTTCCCAAATTTATTTAAATATGGTTCGAATTGTATAACTCTTAAAACAATGTATCGTAGAGAGTATAAATACATATCTATAGATATATCCCAAATAGGCTGGTGGAAAAAAGTCTTATAAAGAAAGCACTTCCCGGAGTCACTTCATTTTCATCTCAGGCAGACACAAAATTTCCACTTTCCTTGTTAATGGAAAATGTAGGATAAAAATGTAGGAAAAACAAGGAAGATGCTTGTCCATTACACAAGTCCTCTGACTTGTTGAGAGTCTTCTTGAGAGGCAAGAATTGTGTGTGTCGGAAACAAATGTGCAAGATAATACATTAAAGAGCCATTTCCTTGGATCCTCTTTTAAGTTCCTCAAGTTGACGTGCATGGAATTTCAAAGCTAGAAAACCGGGCAGTGCTTCACAAAGTCATAGAAACCAAAAGTTCCGAGTTGATGTTGTTTTGGAATGGGATCGGCAGAAGAAGATGTGTCCTAGTAGAAGCTAGCTAGCAAAAAAGTAACATGGGTGACAACGATAAGTGCCACCAGGTCAGGATGTTAAACAGTCACCTGTCATCATCAATCAAGTTGCGCTCTGGTGGCTCTCTTCTTGAGTTGTTTGTTGCTGCTGCTACTTGGTTGGGCAAAGATGCTCTTTTTGACTGTGATGCTGCAAATAGAGGCAACCAACTGGTGTGTATCTATTTCCAACACTTGTGCTGAGTAAGACGTTAATAGCAGGAGGCTGTCAGTGTGTGTTTGCAAAATTCAGGGACAAAATTTATGAAGGAAATCTAGCATGTTTGAAAACCTTCTAGAAAATTAAGCCTCAGAACAGGTGTTGGCAACCTTTTGCGTTGGAAAAGCTGCAATTTTCTGTTCACAAAATTTCGAAAAAGCCATATTTTTTCGTCTTGACCAAAATGCACAGTGCTGGCGCGAATGACGTCAAGAAGCCTCTGACTGATATTGACAAAAATATAAAAACCCAAAAAGGCTCAAGGTCAGAAAAAGTCGGTTCTAAAAATCGAAACAGAAATTCAGTAATTTTTAACAAATAACTTTTGTTGAATCAATCATTTATCTACTACTCATCTAGAATTTAGAGCTAAATAACATAATAAAATATACGGCAATTAGAGCAGTTGAAATTTCAGGTTCGGCATTCAAGATACACACAAAAAAATCTGAGTTTTACATTTGATGTAAAATTAGATTTCATGTAAAATTCGGTCAGATGTGTTGTATCTCATAACGCAGCCCTGAAAAAAGCCATGCATTTCCTCATACGGGTCAATTTGTTGTAATTTTACATGACGTTTGCTTGAAACGATGTTTGGAATCAGAAACGTTGCTGTCGCGCACAGGGTGTGTCTTATTTTTTGCCAATTTTAATGAATGTAAAAAGTGTAATTCTTTTAACAATTTTCACCAAAACAATTTTTTTTTATTGCTTATTGTAAAAACACACTTTAAAAATAGTAAATTACTAGATAGAATTTCGTAGACTTCATTAGAGATGTGATATTTTGTTCTAAGCAATAGTTCACCTCTTGTCTTTGATTCTTAATATTTTGAAAAATATATGAATAACTCTAACCGATAACATTGATACGAGTTCTAACAATTTAAAATGAATAGCATAATAAGTAGTCAAACTTTGAGTTAAAATAAATATTGCACAAAAAGGTCAACCATATTCTCAGTTTGTTGTTACAAAAGATTCAGCACAATAAAGCTTTTTTTCGATTTAAGTATAAACTTCTGGATTCAAAAAAAAAAAAATCAGGTTCTTAGATTTATATGCAAGTGAATCGATTTGAATTGTTTAATATTTATACAAACAAATTACAAGCTTCATGAACTCTTCCTCACATTCCATCATATTGCAAAGGACATTTCAATGTACACGAACAAAAAACAAGTATTATTAATCAAAAAACATTCTAGATAAACCTATTTTGAAAAGTAATGAAAAATTGTTTTCAAAATCATCTATCCAAAAAGTATTAACGAAACTTAAAGAAAATTCAGATACACCCTGTAGCAGGATCGTTTCACAAACAAACACCGAACGGACGACCGGTAAGCAGCAAGTTCGATTTGATGCGCGAAGAAAATGCTGTTTTAAATCTGGAGCTCGTGGATTTCAAGTGATCATAAACATTATGAAAATCTTTTAAATCGTTGTCATGCTTTGTTATTAAGCTGATGGCAAGAATTTGATGAAATAATGATTTAAAAATTAAAAAGGGATAATGAGCCGGTACGGTTTCATTGTTATGGTCATGTAAATTCACAATAGCATTTGTTTTTTTTTCGGGAACTTACATTACATCATAAATCATGTAAATTTAGTAGAGATAACTTGTTCCAATTATGTGCAGGTTAAAACATGTAATAATTTAATACTGTGTAGTGTTCAGATAGTTTACATTTATGCGTTGGTTCACTGTGGTTGTGGTGATGAAAATAAGACACACACAGTATTAAATAATTACATGTTATAACCTGCAAATAAATGAAACACGTTATTTCTACTAAATTTTGTACATGACTTATGACGTAATGTAAATTCCCGAAATGAAAAAAATTACATTGTGAATTTTCATGATCATAACAATGAAGCCGTTCCAGCTCATTATTCCCTTTTAGTTTTCGAATCATTGTTTTATCAACTTCTAGCCATCAGCCTTGTAACAAAGCATGACAATGATTAGAAAGATTTTCATAATGGTTTACATTACTGAAATCTCCGAGTTCCAGATTTAAAACGGCATTTTCTTTGCGCATCAAATCGAACTTGCTCCTTACCGGTCGACCGTTCGGTGTTTGTTTGTGAAACGATCCTGCTACAGGGTGTACAGTTGCGTTCAAAAAAGAATGAAATCGCATGAAGCTGCGTACCCACTTCCAACTTTGATAAGCTGCCATTTCTCTCTCGGTTTGTATTTTTTCATGAAAACTTCACACAATCTATTTTAACTATCCAACTAACACTCCACAAAATTTGAAGTCTTTTCAATGACGAGAAACAAAGATACAGCTTTTCCCGTAAAAAAGGGAAATTTGGAGTTGCTTCACTAAATATGCTGTATCTTTGACAATTTTCATCGAAAAATCTTGAAATTTGGCCCAAAGATGTAAAAATATTTGATCTAATATCAGGCCAAGTTTCGTCAAAATCGATGAACGTGATCAAAAATGGTGCCGGGTTGAAGATAAGGTTCATTATCGCCTAGCAGACGATTTCATTCTTTTTTGGACGGATGTTTGTATGGAAAACAACATAATCTATGTATTCTTGGTTTTTTTCTTCCACAAAACCAACATTTATTACAAAGAATGTTGTAAATTGATAGGAACTTCATCCTTGCTTTGTTAAGAAATAGAAATTGTTCCAACAGAGCTGGTATTGAAACAAAAGAGCGGATAGAATACTCGCTTTAATTGTGGATCAAATATGTTTATCGGTATAATTAGCAGGTCATTTCTTTAACTCTGTTTTTCTTATTTTGAACCCTGTTGAAACATTTTCTCTTTCGAAACAAAGTACGAATGTAGTTGTAAGCAATTTACAACATTCTTTGTGATAAGTTTTGGTTTTGTGTAAGAAAAAACCAAGAATACGTGGATTACGATGTATTCCATACAAACATCCGTCCAAAAAAGAATGAAATCGTCTGCTGAGCGATAATGAACCTCATTTTCAATCCGGCACCATTTTTGATCACGTTCATCGATTTTGACGAAACTTGGCCTGATATTAGATCAAACATTTTTACATCTTTGGGCCAAATTTCAAGATTTTTCAATGAAAATTGTCAAAGATACAGCAAGTTTAGTGAAGCAATTCCAAATTTCCCTTTTTTACGGGAAAAGCTGTATCTTTGTTTCCCGTCATTGAAAAGACTTCAAATTTTGTGGAGTGTTAGTTGGATAGTTGAACTAGATTGTGTGAAGTTTTCATGAAAAAATACAAACCGAGAGAGAAATGGCAGCTTGTCAAAGTTGGAAGTGGGTGCGCAGCTTCATGCGATTTCATTCTTTTTTGAACGCAACTGTATCTTAATTTTCTTTTAATACTTTTTGGATAAATGATTTTGAAAACAATTTTTCATTACTTTTCAAAATAGGCAGCACTTAGTTTATCTAGAATGTTTTTTGATTATTAATACTTGTTATTTGTTCGTTGTACATTGAAATGTCCATTGCAAAATGATGGAATGTGAGGAAGGGTTAATGAAGCTTGTAATTTGTTTGTATAAATATTAAACAATTCAAAACGATTCACATATATATAAATCCAAGAACCTGATTTTTTTTTGAATTCACAAGTTCATACTTAAATCTAATAATGAAGAGATAAAAAGCTTCATTGTGTGCGGCTTGGTCCGGGGCATTAGGTAAACCGCGCGGGAAATCCGGTCGAATCCGTCTAGACGCGGTGTGGAAAACTGCCTTGAGCTGGAAGCTTGTCCGGTCGTGTTCGGCGTTCGGTTTGAACTCGCTTGACGACGATGAAGCGAGGAAGCATGCGTGTAGCGAGGTGAGATGGCAATATTGTCTGTTCGTCGACTGACGAGGGGTGTTCCAATGGCTGCTCGGAAATATTGAGTAATTGTTCATTACATTGACGAAGTAATGACAAAGATGGTTTAGCGGTATCCCACATCTCCCGTTTGCTCACAAAAAAAAGGAAAAAAAAAAAGGCCTCATAACCATGCCCCGTTTATGTAAAAAGAATTCACCTCTAATTTTTAAATGTATATTTTTTCATTCATTATATTAAAACTTTTCAAATGACTCCAACCGTGTAAAAAAAAATATTTATGTCGTTTTCAAATGTGTTTCCTGGTTTTATTTATCGAAAGTTCAAGTGGTTTAAGTTCACCGTGTACGCTTGACCCACCAAAACAAACCAAAAGTGAGAGGTGAGAAGAAATCAAGAAATTCACTGGCGCTGATGCTCGCCCTGTTCGCTGAAACATAAAAACATAACAAAGTGACATTGCAGCTCAAATCCAACCTGTTTAATATCATCTTTGTACCACATTGGCTCAAATCAACTTCCTGAAACCAAAAAAATTGTTTGGTTTAACAAGCCTCAACGAGATTGATATACGCTGTTTATCCACCGCGTAGCAAAATATTTGGAGTGCCATGGATTTACACCTAAACGCCTACGCTACCAAGCTGTTTACTAGAGAAAAAAAAAACCTGAAAAGAACTACCAATTATCAGAATATACCTACATATGCATGGTATTTTTAAATATCTTATTTCATTTTTTTATTTCTACTAATTTAAATTTCACTTCATTCCAGTTCCAAGCTGCCTGAACATAGTTGCTACCATGGACGTAAATTATAAATGCTTTTGTGGACAAAAGTTATACTTTATCCTTAATTTCCTCCATTCAAGTTTTTCCTCAAAAAGGGATTTGGCAATTTACTACACAGGGCCAAAAACAAAACACTTTACAGTTGACTCTTCGGTAGCTGTTGAATGACTATCTTCTTTGTGACAACCACCTGCCTTGCTGGTGAAATTCAGGTATGCTTATTTATGCTTTTTGCTTTAAATATTTGTGTCTAATTTTTTGTTTTCATATTTGGCAGTAAGTTATGAATTACATGCGCAAGCCTGCCAGTCGAGTTTCTTCAGTACGAACATCTAATTCATTCGAGCGTTTATCCAAGATTATAAACAAAATGTCCAGGAACACGGCATGTTGATTTCCCACTCTCATGAGGATTGCTTATTTCGATGAAGTCAGCCGCTCGTGATGTGTGCTGCCTCTGAGGAAGAGGATCAGCCACCCAAAATGTGTGGTTCCAAAATAAGTATTGCTCTCAAGTACTGCTATTCATGCAACTTCAGGAGTTTTGAATCACATCAACATTCGTTCATTGTTAACAATCTGATTTCGTTAGCCACAGGTCACCTTTAGCATCCGTAACAGTCGGCTGCATCATGGGTCAAGTAAGTCGAAGAATTTCCTATAGTTATGTACTATAGCTTAATTAGTCTTTTTACTATCAAGTTGTAGATTCAAGCTGTCTAGAAAATCAAAGTTTAGATATCAAACGATCGCTTTCTTTTTCGGGTGCATCTGTATCTCTAAATGAATCTTTCGTCCTGTGCCAATCAAACATCTAAAAGCGGAGCTGTAGGCTGTAAAAGAGTGCTAGTTGTCCTCAGAGTTTTGCTGAACGAGAGCCCCTGAATGTTAAATCATCAAAGTTAAAGAACGGCATGCCTATCTGATTGATATGATGTTTGATGAGGAACGCCTCAATTTCGAAGACAGCATTATCGGAGAATCGCTGAGATTATGGAGAACGAATGCGCTTCAAGAACAAAGTTAGAAGGGCTCAGCCGCGGTTATCAATGGACAAAAATGTCAAAATTCTAGGACACAGACCGTTAGATGATAACGATGATAATTCGTCTGCTTACCCAGCATTAAACGATATATTGTCACATCGAAGCTTATGACTGGTTACTTTTTACTGAAATGTATCGTGTACAAAAACTAAAATTAGAACACTCTCATCGTGGTTGGGAGCAACACCTCAGACTGATTTTGACTTCCATACGGTACGAGTAGCTCAAAATGCTACTATTAAGGGGAAAAATCATTCAATTATGCAATCGCGTAACGAGTCAGAATACTTGACAGACTTAATAGCACTTCATACAAACAATAAGTACCAGCCATTCTTAGTGCAATCAATCAACAATCGAGCTATGTTTCCACCATGTTTTGCATTTGCTAGTCGAATAAACTCAATAAACCATGTAAACAGTTACGTCTCTAGTCCTTCAGGTTGGAAGCATCATCATAGAAAAACAGCTACGTTCTAAACTAGTATTCCCATTTGTCGGCAATCTATTGTCGTGATGCTCCACCGCCTCGATCTTTTAAGGATATTGCCAAAAAACTGATTTTGAACCTGCGATTGCGTGCAGTGATCGAAAAGCATTTTGAAATTTTATTCTGTCAAATATTTTGCGTAACATAGTTCTTTTGTTAAGTTTCTAGTTGATGTTCAAGGACATCTATAACGATCGTAATAAATTAGTTTCTGATCAAGGCCCAGGATCCAAGGTCAAATATTTATACTGCACATCGATTAGGAAAAACAGATCATCCATACTGCATACGTTCATTTATGCTGATTGAATTGTTTAGAGGGAGCTGAAGGCATTTAGGTTCTTTCATTTCCGTTTATGACTATACCCACAACACGTTTTTTTTTTAAACATCTCGCGTTGGTGGTTCACAAAAATTAAACATGTTCTAGGTTTTTTAATTAAACATCATAGCTTACACTCTTTTAATGAAATCGACAGGTATGATACCATTCTTCTCATACCATTCGAAACACTCCTCCTATGTGCAACAATGGTACTTTGCAGTTTTTAAATAGTTGACGTGTTCAATGCTGCAATTTACCTTCCTTTGGCAATTGTAGGTCACCGACTCTGGTGTAAATATGTGAAAGGGTTGTACATTCGTATTCAAGCTATGTAAACTCCAACTATTACACTTAAGTGTTCAACATACTGTTAAAGCATTACTTCTAGCCACGAAATCTTCTCTGCTGAGTCTTAATTTTACATTTATCGGTTTCAATTGACCGCACCAGCATGGAAGGATACGTTATACGTTAAGCTGCAATTCTACTAGGCGGAAATCCAACTCTCGCCAAACTCGACTGTCGCAAGTCTTCATCGTGTAATAATTTGATTATTCGAGGTGGAAATCTACATCACATAAAACCTGGGACACTCTTGAACAAGATTTTGCAATCAATCAAACGCAAGTCTACATCGTGCCAACAAGAAATTCTCTTTAACATGTTTTTATTGGCGGAAGCTTGCTGACAATTCGTTCAACTAGGCGAAGTCTGCATCGCGTCAAATTGGGACAATTCTTAAAACTAATCTTGTATACGAAAGTCCGTATCGCGTCAGGTTTCGCAATCATTCATACCTAGGTGGAAGTCTACATTGCGCCAAGGTAGTAGTAATCTTAAAAATTTTCTCATTTCTTTTATTGACGGAAGTCCACATCACGTCAAATACTTTGTCGAACTAGGCGGAAGTCTGTATCGAGCCAAATCGGGATTAACCGTGAAAAATATCTTGCTGACGGAAGTCTGCATCGCGTCAGATTTGGTAATCAATCAAGCTAGGTGGAAGTCCACATCGCGCCTGATTGGGAATACTCTTGAAACCTTTCCTTTCATTGACGGAAGTCTGCATCGCGTCAAATACTTTGTCGAACTAGGCGGAAGTCTGCATCGCGCCAAATCGGGATAAACTTTGAAACTTATCTTGCTGACGGAAGTCTGCATCGCGTCAGATTTGGCAATCAATCAAGCTAGGCGGAAGTCTACATCGCGCCAAATTGGTAGTACTCTTGAAAGCTTTCCTTTTATTGACGGAAGTCTGCATCGCGTCAAATACTTTGTTGAATGAGGCGGAAGTCTGCATCGCGCCAAATCGGGCTCAACCTTGAAACTTATCTTGCTGACGGAAGTCTGCATCGCGTCAGGTTTTGCAATCAATCAAGCTAGGCGGAAGTCTACATCGCGCCAAATTGGTAGTACTCTTGAAACCTTTCCTTTTATTGACGGAAGTCTGCATCGCGTCAAATACTTTGTCGAACTAGGCGGAAGTCTGCATCGCGCCAAATCGGGATCAACCTTGAAACTTATCTTGCTGACGGAAGTCTGCATCGCGTCAGATTTGGCAATCAATCAAGCTAGGCGGAAGTCTACATCGCGCCTAATTGGGTAAACTCTTGAAACCTTTCCTTTCATTGACGGAAGTCTGCATCGCGTCAAAAACTTTGTCGAATTTGGCGGAAGTCTGCGTCGCGCCAAATAGGGATCAATCTTAAAACTTATCTTGCTGACGGAAGTCTGCATCGCGTCAGATTTTGCAAACAATCGAACTGGTCGGAAGTCTGCATCGCATTCTTATTACCATGATTGAATCAATACTTTCACGAACCAAATTTCAACGAAAAAAAAATGATTTCAAATAACTAAATTTCGGGGGCATATCAATTTAAAACAATTTTTTTTTTTTGGGATTCATATGTTTGTATACTTCAAGGCACCAACCAGATTTTCGGACATGACGAGAAAGAACGTTATAGAGCATATATGAATCGGTTGAGTTTTTTTCAGACAACCACGGCCAATACTTGAGAAATATAAGAATATTCAGTACAAATGCATCTAGTATTTATTTAAAATTTTTCTACGCAAATTTCATCTGTATTTTGAAGAAAAAAAGGATTCATTTCTGAATATGTAGCCTTACCTGCATCATATTCACATTTCAATGTCATAGATCTTCCAATTGTGTAAGTCCTTAAGTGTAAAAAGGGCCGCTTGAAAAACACACACACACACGCGCACAATAAATGTTTTCTCTGGACAATGATCGTGATCTTTTTTAACTTTTGCTGTTACCAAAAAAATGTAACAGCTCCTGGCTGGATCGCCATTTGTGCGGCTTGGTCCGGGGCATTAGGTAAACCGCGCGGGAAATCCGGTCGAATCCGTCTAGACGCGGTGTGGAAAACTGCCTTGAGCTGGAAGCTTGTCCGGTCGTGTTCGGCGTTCGGTTTGAACTCGCTTGACGACGATGAAGCGAGGAAGCATGCGTGTAGCGAGGTGAGATGGCAATATTGTCTGTTCGTCGACTGACGAGGGGTGTTCCAATGGCTGCTCGGAAATATTGAGTAATTGTTCATTACATTGACGAAGTAATGACAAAGATGGTTTAGCGGTATCCCACACATTGTGCTGAAACTTTTGTAACAATAAATTGAGAATTTTGTTGACCTTTTTGTGCAATACGTCTCGGCGGTCGAGTGGTTAGCGTGGTAAGACGGTAATTGCTGGCCCACTGATGGCATGGGTTCGATTCCCATCTCGGTAATCTCGGTACTGGGTATTGAATGTTAATCTTAAGTTGTTCACGTCCATTTATTCAGTCTGTAAAGCCTAAGTCGGCTAAGACGGTGTATGTCTTTAAAAAAAAAATATTTAAACTTAAAGTCTGACTACGTTTTGTGCTAATCATTTTTGATTATTAGATTTCGTATCAATGTTATCGGTTAGAGCTATTCCTATATTTTTTAAAATATTAAAAAATCAAAGACGAAATGAACTGTTGCTTAGAACAAAATATCACTTTTCCAATAAAGTCTACGAAATTCAATCTTGTAATATACTATTTTAAGAGGTTTTTTTTACAACAAGCAATGCAATATTCCAAACATCGTTTCAAGCAAAAGTCATGTAAAATTACAACAAATTGACCCGAATGAGGAAACGCATGTTTTTTTCAGGGCTGCGTTATAATATACAACACATCTGACCGAATTTTACATAAAATCAAATTTTACATCAAATGTAAAACTCAGATTTTTTTTGTGTGCATTTATAGAAAGTTCAGAGTGTGTTTGTTGAAGCTACTTCCCAACACTATCCAATACGCTAGTCTGGCTAAGGTTAACCTGTGTGTATCCTGTCTCTAAACTGTGTTCTATGAGAGCTGCGTTGTCTTTCTCTTTCTGACTGTTGTTTGATATGGGGTTGTTGACATTTCTTTCTTGTTTTGTCCATAAAAACGGCCCGGAACATATCCTGCTGGATGACAAAACTAGGATTGGCAATTACCAATAGACTGAGTCGATTTGGGGTCATTTTTAAATTTTTCAATCTCTGGGGTCTTGGTCCAAAACTCATCCATGATTTTTTGTAGAATTTTTAAATAACGTTAACATGAGTAAATTAGAACTTTTAGGTTTGTATGGGAAAATTGAATGTTTTATTCTGAAAAATCAACATCATTTTTGTTTCTCTTGTGGAACCGAGCCACCTGATGGTTTTTGTGCCAATTTATTAAATTCCTAAAGGGAATTTTCCGCTGAACAACTTTGTCCAAGACCGTAACTTCGTACATTATTGGACAAAAATCTTATTAGCTGTTTAACAGGGGTATGTCTTTTCGCATTGCTAAACAATGAATTCAATTGACACCACTACTCAAGCCTCGCGAAGTATTGCATGAAAAGTAGTCATGCAATACCTCGCTAGGCACCCTGCAGTGATGTCAATTGAATTTATTGATTATTATCAATGCGAAAAGACATACACAAGTTACGGTCTTCAACAAAGTTGTTCAGCGAAATTTTCCTTCAGGAATTTAATAAATTGGCACAAAAACCATCAAGTGGCTCGGTTCCACAAGAGAAACAAAAATGATGTCGATTTTTCAGGAAAAAAAACAAACGTGAACAAGATGAATTATTGAAACACGCAAAAATGTTCTATACAACATGTTTTAGGAATTTTACTGAGAACTGTGAAGAGATTAGCTGAATAGGTTGAAAATTTAGATCCATGCATTTATCAAAAGTGTTTCCTGATCATATCCCTGAACCCACATTCCTAAATTATTTTTTTTGCTAGAATACAGAGGTGACCTCGGTTCTGAAGCACAAATTTATTTCTCTCATCCATTTCTCTTTTTTCTCTACCTATCGATTGACTACCAGGACGTTGCCGGCGCCGTTATTGATGTTTAAAAAGAGAGCCTCAGTTTTTGACATTATGAATGTGTTGTCAATCCCAGACAACATTTTTTTGACCTCTGATAAAAATTGATGGCCTCGGTCAATCACGGAATAGCAACCATTATTGGCGATGTGAAATTCCTTCTACTGAGCTACACCAGCAATCGTGGAGCTTAAAATTCAATAAGTTATTGTTCTTCAAACTTTGTCCACACGTTTTTGCGAAACTGGGAAGTACAATAAAAATGATTTTTGTCTTAAAAAAAATGATTTTTTCCCTCTTCAATGTATAAAAGAAAGAAAGAAAAAAACAAAATAGTTTGAAAAATAAATTTTCATATTAATTATCATCAAATCATCACAACCAGCAATCACTAAAATCAAGATCATCGTATATATGTCGTCAAATTATACATGACGTCATTTACACGATGGGCGCGCTCGCTGTGTATAGTGGTAAAAAGTAACAGCCTCCACTCCCACTCATGATGTCTTCATGACGACAAAACGAGCGGGAGGAAGGAGTAGGAGAGATTGGTAAAATTTCTAACTTTAATTTTTAATTTATCTTTTGTACCAGTTCAGTGTTTACCGAACCGGTTTCAAAAATTTTAGAGCCGAAACTCCTAACCATATTGTGGTAATATGGTTTTCATAAAGGGGTACGACCCCGAACTTAACATATCAAACCGATGGGACTAGAGCCCTACATCGCATTCTTCTGCAGCGATGGCGGGCAATACTTCGCCCAACGCTATATACGCAAGCAAAGGTTTCCCTTAGAAAGAGAAACCACATAAGACACGCGAGCGGAACACACCATCTCAATTTCTCTCATACCGCTCGAGCTTATGTCGTTCGTTCGTGGTCATGCTCAGGGTTGCCAACATTTTTTTTTTCAAAAATCAGGGACCTGGCGAAATAAAAATCAGGCAAAATCAGCTACGTTAAAGAAACGGAAATTTCGCTCCAAGTGATGATCTTTCCTTTTGGTCATCGCATCACATTTTTACCCAAATACGTATTGTGATCCTACTTGGTTGAATAATTCTACTGCATCAAGCAATCGAAAGATTCCATTTAAATCCCATTTTTATGAAAATGAATTAACGGGAATCTTTCGATTGCTTTGATTCAGCCACATTTTCACTTTTCCACTTCAGCTATGGTACCTACTCCAGTTCATTACTACCCATTTTTCATGACATTCGCAAAAATCAGGCATATTTTCAAAAATCAGGGAAATTCAATGGCTTATCTGGTTGTCAGGCAGAGCCTCGAAAAATCAGGCAATGCCTGAAAAATCAGTCACATTGGCATCTCTGGTCATGCTATTCAGCATGAGAGAAATTGAATTGGTGTGCATCGTCCGAATTAAACGCCAAAAATTTCTCCATTTAGTAGCATTGACTCAAACTTTTAGCCTGTGCCCAAACCTCGATCATTTTGTGCTAAATTTTTAGAAGGGTTACGACGCAAGCAGGAATCTGTCATATAGTTTTGTAGTAAATTTGGAAAAGCGCCAAATGTAAACAAATCTAGTGTAACATTTTCTAAGGGCGAAACTAGCAGTTAGCTCGGAACGAAAAAAACGTGTTGAAATTTCGGATCATTTGATCAAATCCTATTGGAACATCGCGAGAGGGGGGACAATAAAAAAAATAATGCGAGAAACAGATAAATTGTAATAAATTGCACGAAAGTTTGTGTGCAACAAAATTGCATATTACATAATTGCACAAAATCTATAAATTAAGTAACTTTTCATCGAATAAATCAATAACATCAAGAGTACAAAAGGTGAAATAATCTTTCAAAATTTGATTTTTAATCTTGTAATCTTTCGGATTTTTGAATTTTTTTTTCAAAATTTACATAAAATATTTCAAATTTTATTCATCCCCCCTTCGGATTTTTTTGGAAATTCCGAAAGACAAAAGAAGAAATTGAGCTGTAATGTTGGTCTTCGAACGGTACTTTTTCACTCAGCTGACAACTCGATTTGTTTACATTTGGCCTACGTCCTTTTGAAATAATCGATACCGTTGCTGATCCCAAGCTGAGAAGGGAAAATATAATCTTATTGGAAAAAAATAATGTCATACTGGGTTCAATTCATCTGGTAGTAGCATGTATCCTGACAAGTTGTTGAAGACAAATATCAAAAATACATATTTTAAATATTGTCGAGTATAAATTGGTATTAAGAAAATTGCCAAAATTGATGAAATTGACAAAATTGACAAAATTGACACAATTGGTAAAATTGGCAAAATTGACAAATTTGACAAAATTTACAATATTGACGAAGTTAACAAATCTGACAAAGTAAACAAATCTGACAAAATTCACAAAATTAACAAAATTGACAAAATTGACAAATTGACAAAATTGACAAATTGACAAAATTGACAAAATTGACAAAATTGACAAAATTGACAAAATTGACAAAATTGACAAAATTGACAAAATTGACAAAATTGACAAAATTGACAAAATTGACAAAATTGACAAAATTGACAAAATTGACAAAATTGACAAAATTGACAAAATTGACAAAATTGACAAAATTGACAAAATTGACAAAATTGACAAAATTGACAAAATTGACAAAATTGACAAAATTGACAAAATTGACAAAATTGACAAAATTGACAAAATTGACAAAATTGACAAAATTGACAAAATTGACAAAATTGACAAAATTGACAAAATTGACAAAATTGACAAAATTGACAAAATTGACAAAATTGACAAAATTGACAAAATTGACAAAATTGACAAAATTGACAAAATTGACAAAATTGACAAAATTGACAAAATTGACAAAATTGACAAAATTGACAAAATTGACAAAATTGACAAAATTGACAAAATTGACAAAGTTGACAAAATTGACAAAATTGACAGAATTAAAAAAATTGACAGAATTGACAAATCAGGATAATTCAGGACATTTTGAAGACAAATTTTCGAAAAACAGGACAATTCGAAAGTTTTTGAAAATTTGGACAACCTCTCGTTTTAAATAGTTTTCTTTAATATGATTTCCGGTTTTTATTAGGAATCATGTATATTGTGTCTTGCATATACATCCAAAGATAATTATAATTAACACTCTGTAAGAAAGGCTACAATCCACTGTCAAGTGTACTAAATCGGGTTTTTACATACATTTACATTGATTTCACAAAAAAAGGTTTTTCTGAAAATTTCATCAAAAACTGTTGGAAATTGAAAATGTTTCATATGAGAACCAAATTTTTTGAAGACTTCATGTCTTCCAAAAATATTCTCAACTGAATTGAATTTTAAATTTTTCTATATTCCGATGAGCTTGCACAGAATATTTATGTAGATATACAAAACTGATTAGTTTCATTAATTTTCATTTCAAGTCATTATCACGAAATAAAATCAGAATTTTCACCCTCAGAGGCGCAGAGCAATTAGTTATTTGAATTACCTCAAATAAATTTCCGTATTATTGCAGAATTCGATAAAAAAAAAAGTTTTATTTCTACTGAAGTATGCAACTTTATGTCATACATTTAGGCTTCATAACTTCATTAACAATCGGTCTCCCTAGACTGCCCAACTGGTCAATCAGCTACAGCAAACACGAAACACGAAAAGGACAAGCTAGTGTCAGGAGAAAATTGTTTGTAGATCGTTAAACTGCTGTTTAAGATAGTCATGAAAAGCTTTAAAAAAAAAAAGCGAATCAACAGCGCTTTCTGCTGTCAGTTAGTCCAATTGGTGTTTATGCTTGCCCACCAGCCATCGCCTGTTAGTCAGGCAGTGCTATCAACAGGTGGTTTTCGTGATTTGCAAATTATACACCATTTATTAGCTGGAGTTTGTTCGGGAGCTCAGAGCCCCCTTAGCTTTTCCCCGAGGAGGTTGCTTTTCCGCAAGGCAAACTTGTACTGTCCGTTAGTTTTTTTCTTGGCTTTCAAATATCACCACCAAAAGAGCAAGAACAAGACCGCGGACGAAACGCCATTCATAACGGATTGCTCCCCAATTTCTGCCGAATCGGAACTTTCTTGTATTCTCTTGGGGGGCTCTGCTACTTGCCATTGACTTTTCGCCCCACAGCAGCATAGGTACAGTCTTACGTTCTTATGGTCTTACTTTGGCGCTAAACGACCACCGGAAATGGCTTTTTAACGACTTGATTTTCCCGATCTTCCCCCAACTTGTCCACGCTCAGCAATGTGATGTGCATGCTTGCTGATAATGGTTGTCGGGAAAATACTACGTGGTTACTGTTGAAGTCGTTTGACCATTGCCGTTGTGAGGATTTCAACGTTTTATGGGGATTTTTCTTTATGGTTTCGTAAACTGTGAGCTGTCGTTTGTATAGATCATTTGCGATTAAGCTTATTATTTCGATGCTGATATGGGTAAATAGAGTTAAATTTAATGATAATTTTTAAACTTTACAAAATCCATCCTATCCGCTAGACCACATCGGTGCTTCTGTGACACAATCAATCCCTTCCAGGAGAGAAAATCAAAATCGTTACTGAAACATATCCTATCGAATTTTTTTGATCTTATTCATTTACAGCTTTGATATCAAAATCTTAATTTTGTGTCGATTCGCAAGAAAAAACTATGATATCTGTATTCAATACAAACAGCTATTTCTTGACATTTTAAAGCCCTCATTCCAATGCATGAGGTACCCGATCAGAAGAACATATCAAAATTATAACCCAAACCTATCTCAACGAGATCTCTAAAGCTTAGTTCTTTTAGAAATGGGACACTTTCTTTTGCTAATAACTCGTTTACTAGTGATCGGACATTCAAAACTTTGACAGCATTTTGCTGCCTGTGAAAAGTACTATCACCTCTTTTGTGGAACCTAGTTGCAGACGGCTTGTTGAGAAAACTCAATGACCGTGGAATACCAACCTATGGATTCGCAGATGATTATCTTCTGCTGGTAAGAGGTTTGTGCATAAGCACATTATTTGACATAATGCAACAAGCTCTGCGCTCTGTTGAACGATGGTGTTCTCATGTAGAACTGTCAGTTAATCCTCTAAAAACTAATATTGTATTATTTACTAAAAAACGTATCACCCGCGGGGTGCGCCCTCTGCTGTTTTATGGTTCCGAAATCACCGTGTCTAATCAAGTTAAATATTTGGGTGTCATTCTTGACTCCAAATTAAACTGGTCTGATCACATCGAATTCAGAATCAAAAAAGCATGCATGGCCTTCGCACAATGCCGACGTGCAATCGGAAAAAACTGGGGACTCAAACCCAAACATATTCACTGGATTTACTCCACAATAGTAAGACCAATTCTGGCCTATGGGTGTCTAGTGTGGTGGCAGAAAGGAGAAGTTGCAACAGTTCGGACTAAACTAAATCACCTTCAAAGAATGTGTCTTTTGGGGATGTCCGGATCGTTCACAACAACTCCTACTGCAGCACTAGAAGCTCTGTTTTCTATCAAACCTCTACACTTGTTCCTAAAACAGGAAGCCTTTTTATGTGCTTTTCGTCTACAGGCAGTTGGTCTCTGGCTGTCAGGAAATATCGAAAGATCATCAAGTCACACCTACCGCAAACTGAAACGCGAAGCAGGAAGGATTGGGTTGATGATTAATACGTCCAAGACAAAGTACATGCTGGCCTGCGGATCCGAGACCGACCGAACCCGCTTGTCCAGTAATAACAAGGTCACGATCGACGGCGACGAGCTGGAGATAGTCGAAGACTTTGTCTATCTCGGCTCCCTGGTGACCGCAGACAATGACACCAGCCGTGAGATCCGGAGGCGAATTATTAGCGGAAGTCGTGCCTACTATGGACTCCACAAGCAACTGCGGTCGAGAAGACTTAGCCCTCGCACGAAGTGTAACCTGTATACGACGCTTATTAGACCGGTTGTTCTCTACGGGCACGAGACATGGATATTGCTCGAGGAGGACCTGCGTACACTCGGAGTATTCGAGCGACGAGTGTTAAGAACCATCTTTGGCGGCGTACAGGAGAACGGAATGTGGAGGCGAAGGATGAACCACGAGCTCGCGCGACTCTACGGCGAACCCAGTATCCAGAAGGTGGTGAAAGCTGGCCGGATACGCTGGGCGGGACATGTTGCGAGAATGCCGGATGACTGTCCTGCAAAACAGGTGTTCGCTACGAATCCGGTAGGAACAAGACGAGCGGGGGCGCAACGAGTGAGGTGGTTAGACCAAGTGGAGCGTGATCTGGCGAACGTGGGGTGCCCGAGAAATTGGAGAACGGTTGCCATGGACCGAGTGAATTTTAGGAATTATGTTCGTCAAGTTATGTCGTAAGACGGAATACTATGTAAATAAAATAATACATCAAGTCACACAAATGTGTGGCCTGAATTAGTTAGATTAAACAAGTTTAATTTAGCGCCAAACGATTTAACACTCTCGAGTAGTTTTCCCTATATGGGGTTTAAAGTCAAATTTCCTTCTCCTCAAGAATGGTTATCAGGTTTCGTAGAGGACCAAATGTCCTCTCATATTGTATTCTATACTGACGGTTCATTATCAAACGGCCGTGCAGGTGCAGGAATTTACTGTCACGAGTTGAACAGAGAACATGCTCAACCTCTAGGTAAATATTGTACAGTCTTTCAGGCTGAGCTATATGCTATTATGTATGGAGTGCAAATTGCACTTCAAAAGAAAATTATGTTCAGAACAATTTATTTCTGTTCAGATAGCCAAGCAGCTATCAAATCACTTAGTGCTTCCAGTTCTAGATCAAAACTGGTAATCGCATGCCGGAAAGCAATCGAAGAACTTGCTGAAGGCAATGGATTAAATCTTCTATGGGTACCCGGACATAAGGGAATTTTTGGAAACGAATGCGCCGACGAACTCGCTAGAGCTGGGTCGGAAAAGGAATTTTACGGACCAGAGCCGGCTGTCCCAATATCGCCATGTTGGTTCAGAAACCAAATTCAAACTTGGTCCTCTAACCAGCATAAACGTTACTGGGAAGAGTTGGACACTTGCCGTCAAACTAAATTATTTTTAGAAAAACCATCTCCAATCATATCGAGTTACTTATTAACTTTAAATAAATCTCATTGCAGCATCTTGATCAGAGCACTCTCCGGTCATTGTAAACTCAACTATCACATGCACAACATTCAGCGTGCTGAATCTCCAGTATGTGGTAGTTGTGAATCAGATGTGGAAGATCCCTTCCATCTTATATGTAACTGTCCCTCATTTGCCAGACTACGTTTTCGTACTCTGGGATCTTACGTTTTAAGCGAATCTGAGTTTAAGAAATTAAACTTAAAAAAATTCTATCATTCCTTACCGAATGTAGAAAAGAGCTTTAATGCTAATAATCCCTAGTGGAAAGGCTTTATGCCATCTTAAATAGATTGAATTTATTTCTTCCTTTTATAGGTTTTTCAGGTTTCTCAGGTAAATGATGAAATCTTGGATAAAAAAAAAGGCTAGGCATAATTTTCCCGTATGTTTGGATAACGTGCCGCTATTAAGCCTACCCCCATTCTGATACCTGTATTCAATACAAACAGCTTTTTCTTGACATTTTAAAGCCCTCATTCCAATGCATGAGGTACCCGATCAGAAGAACATATCAAAATTATAACCCAAATCTATCTCAACGAGATCTCTAAAGCTTAGTTCTTTTAGAAATGGGACACTTTCTTTGTTAATAACTCGTTTACTAGTGATCGGACATTCAAAACTTTGACAGCATTTTGCTGCCTGTGAAAATTACTATCCCATCTATTTTTTTCAAAATTTTAAATTTACACGTTTTTGAGATATTCACGATGCAAGAGAAAAAGGGAAAAATAATTTTGCACAGTTTCTTTCAAAATCCATCATTATCAAATACATAGCTGACAAAATCGTCGATTATTCAAAGAATTACTGTGTGTGAGTGGTGAAAAAGTATTCAAACACTGTCAATAATGTCCACAAAGTTCAAATCAAGCATTTGAGTGAAGCACTTGATCGACAACTACGGTTAAGGGTCATCAGGGAAGTCAAAGCTCGTACCAGCATTTTTAATGATTAATAAGCGATAAACTAAGTGTAGATCGCTGTAATTTCCAAAAAAAAAATCTCCGGTAAACTGACAGTGTTGCCTGATGATGAGTCAATCAAACTTAACCTCACACAACAATTTTTGCTAGGTCCAGAGCTCGTAAGCTGTATATCTGGTACCGAGACTGTGGGGCAGATGATTTCTGATGAACGACAAATCTTAAGAAATATTCTATTTCAAACAAATTCCAGCGTTTGAATCCTATAACATGTCTGCTCGTGGCAAGATCCCTAGCATATTAAAGTATGTATTTGCTGGTTGTTTTTTATAAAATATAATGATTTGCTAAAATTCTGCTCCTGCGGAAAAAACAACAATTTTCAAAACAAAAATTTCGGTTTTCACTGTTTTTAAAAGCCTAAAAAGAGTAATTTTGTTATACCCTTCGCAACCTACGATCTTTACTAACTGATTATAACATGAATTTCAATCTATTGGTATTACTTCGTTATTGTATGGTTTTGCAAGCAGAAATTCCATTGAAAACGCTTTAAAGTAGCTCAAAAATAATCAAGTTTTGTCAATTTCGAAACAGCTGTATCCACTAAATTGGCCTCACTTTCTTTAAAAAAGTAGTATTGGACCGAAAAGTAGCATAAATTGAAGGAAGAGGATGTAGGCACCTAAATACAGATTAGACGAAGAATAAGTTTGAAAAACTGATCAATATCATGGCTGAAAAAAGTGTGCGTCGGCCGATGCGAGGTACCAAGTATAAAGTTGAAATTTTTCTTACAAAAACGATAAAAATTTTTTTTCAATTTTTTTCATGAATTATCATAAAATTAACTTCATCTCCTTCATAGAAAGTATTTAGATCGAACGAATGGTTTTTTAGATACACGCATTTGTAACTGTCCCATTTCTAAAAGAACTAAGCTTTATGGTATAAAATTCTCTTGTAACGGTGTTTGTAGTACTACTCCTCCAAAATGACCCAAAAGATTCAAATGAAATTATTTTTACATATTTTTGATTCTTAGCTCATTTGTACAGCACATGGTTATGAATGACGCCTAGATGTGACCCAGATTGACATTTTGCCGATCGAATAAAACATATACAGTTTTTTGCCAAAATCTGAAATTGAAAAGGCATGGCATTCATTTTTAGAGATTTTATTTTTTTTGAGGGATTTGTTTTTCGTCTCCATGGGCAAGGCGTCGCAAGCAAACGTCGTTGCAAGATAATAGCAACCAAAGCATACTGTTCATTGATCGTTGGAAAAATTAAAAATTAGGCGCCTGTTTCTCAACCAAGTACCTACGGTGTACAACATATTTTTGTCATTTTTGTCATTTTTGTCATTTTTGTCATTTTTGTCATTTTTGTCATTTTTGTCATTTTTGTCATTTTTGTCATTTTTGTCATTTTTGTCATTTTTGTCATTTTTGTCATTTTTGTCATTTTTGTCATTTTTGTCATTTTTGTCATTTTTGTCATTTTTGTCATTTTTGTCATTTTTGTCATTTTTGTCATTTTTGTCATTTTTGTCATTTTTGTCATTTTTGTCATTTTTGTCATTTTTGTAATTTTTGTCATTTTTGTCATTTTTGTCATTTTTGTCATTTTTGTCATTTTTGTCATTTTTGTCATTTTTGTCATTTTTGTCATTTTTGTATCAAATGTCCGTAATAATTAAATTTGTAGTTTTTTTAATCAAATTAAAGTCATGGCATCCATTTTTTCGAGAATTTCTTTCTATTTAGGCAGTTTGTTTTTTGTCTCCAAGTTCCAGGCGTCGCGAGCCAACGTCGCTAGAGGATAGTAACCATGGCATAGCATACTGATCAGTGAGAATATTTTGGCGCGTATTTCTCAACCAAGCATATTTTCAATGCAAGGGTCGGCGATATGAAGCCTTGATGTGATTTGTTTCTAATTGATTCTTAGCTCATTTGTACAGCACATGGTTATGAATGACGCCTAGATGTGACCCAGATTGACATTTTGCCGATCGAATAAAACATATACAGTTTTTTGCCAAAATCTGAAATTGAAAAGGCATGGCATTCATTTTTAGAGATTTTATTTTTTTTGAGGGATTTGTTTTTCGTCTCCATGGGCAAGGCGTCGCAAGCAAACGTCGTTGCAAGATAATAGCAACCAAAGCATACTGTTCATTGATCGTTGGAAAAATTAAAAATTAGGCGCCTGTTTCTCAACCAAGTACCTACGGTGTACAACATATTTTTGTCATTTTTGTCATTTTTGTCATTTTTGTCATTTTTGTCATTTTTGTCATTTTTGTCATTTTTGTCATTTTTGTCATTTTTGTCATTTTTGTCATTTTTGTCATTTTTGTCATTTTTGTCATTTTTGTCATTTTTGTCATTTTTGTCATTTTTGTCATTTTTGTCATTTTTGTCATTTTTGTCATTTTTGTAATTTTTGTCATTTTTGTCATTTTTGTCATTTTTGTCATTTTTGTCATTTTTGTCATTTTTGTCATTTTTGTCATTTTTGTCATTTTTGTCATTTTTGTCATTTTTGTCATTTTTGTCATTTTTGTCATTTTTGTCATTTTTGTCATTTTTGTCATTTTTGTCATTTTTGTCATTTTTGTCATTTTTGTCATTTTTGTCATTTTTGTCATTTTTGTCATTTTTGTCATTTTTGTCATTTTTGTCATTTTTGTCATTTTTGTCATTTTTGTCATTTTTGTCATTTTTGTCATTTTTGTCATTTTTGTCATTTTTGTCATTTTTGTCATTTTTGTCATTTTTGTCATTTTTGTCATTTTTGTCATTTTTGTCATTTTTGTCATTTTTGTCATTTTTGTCATTTTTGTCATTTTTGTCATTTTTGTCATTTTTGTCATTTTTGTCATTTTTGTCATTTTTGTCATTTTTGTCATTTTTGTCATTTTTGTCATTTTTGTCATTTTTGTCATTTTTGTCATTTTTGTCATTTTTGTCATTTTTGTCATTTTTGTCATTTTTGTCATTTTTGTCATTTTTGTCATTTTTGTCATTTTTGTCATTTTTGACATTTTTGACATTTTTGTCATTTTTGTCATTTTTGTCATTTTTGTCATTTTGTCATTTTGTCATTTTTGTCATTTTTGTAAATTTTTGAACTTTGGCAATTTTGTCAATTTTGACTGATGATTTGTTTTTTACTCGAATTTTTTTGCAGTCTGTTTTATTTGAACCAAAATTATTGCGAAGGTTTGCTCCGCAATTTCTTACATGAGGCAACGCTTGAATAATTTATTTGATCCACAATTCTTCCAAAGAAATCTCCAGCAATCGCAGAAAACCATTAATTTCCCAGCAGAACTTTTTCCGTGTTCCCGTAGTCTTACACTGAGTAGATGGACCGACTAATTAACGTTCAAAAGTTTTGATATCTTTTGAATCGAAAGTTTTATTGCGATTCTTAATTCAATTTTTTCTCTATGACAGTAATCCCATAAATCCACGCTTCGTTCGCTCTTAAGTCTGTTTAATCTGCTAAACTTCGTTCACACTTTGTTAACCAGCCATTACTATCATCAGCATAATCGTCATAATCCTCGTCGTATCAAAACGTAGCCCTGGAGAAAGTTCTTGCCTAGGAAGGTACCTTCATCCATTAATGAAAACTAAACCGTTCGACATCCTAGAGAGCTGAAAGTGTAGAGTCAAAAGCTCCCCGAATCCTTTTCTACAAGATCCAAGCTCGGTACGAAGCTAAAATATTTTAATGTACATGTATAACTGAACGAAGCAGAGTTTCTGCTCTCGAAAGGCACAAGACCAAAAAAAATCTTTTGACCGGAAGTGGAAATCTGTTATCACTCTGTACAGATACACGTGCAGGTTTGTGTATAGAAACGCTCTTTCCCACCCTTTGCTTTTGCTCGTCATACCAAAAACGGATGTTTCGAGCATCAGCTCAGAGTACATGGATCACATTATTTCATTATCATTTGATGTAATTTGAGACCATAATCCAGTATTTGTGATGTGGGAGTGCCAGCTACTCCCTCTGGTTACTCGACTGGGTCTACTGAAGTCGAGGCTGCTGTTGATTTCTCGAAATTGTGGGAAGCTTGCAGAACAATTGGTATACCTACTGCTGTTCTGGCATTTGTTCGTTTTAAGAACGGTCTTCGAAGGACGTCGAGAGAGGTCTAGAACAGAAGATCATCATAATTCCGTGCATGCGATATGCCAGCTGCATGAGTGGGGCTCAGTTGCAATTTGACTTTCAGATGGGTGTTCACAACCGAAGGAATGGTGTTTGTCTATTACGGTTTGAAAAAAAAAAAAACATTCCTTTTGGAAGGTTTCCAAAAATTTGAGTTTGCTTATTTAGCCTTCATCTAAATTTTTTTCCAATTTTTTCTTCGTTTTCCGTAAAATAAATTTACGGCTCTTCTGGTTGTTGAATTGCAGTCGAACACAATACTAATTGTATTTCTAGAAAATTGTAAAAAAACTTCAAAACGTGTCAAGATTTTGAATACGGTCACAGCCAGTATCAGGGCCGTAGGAAGAACGGCCTCAGGGGAGTTTTGTTAATTTTTTTTTTTTCTATTTTTGCTCATGAAGCTATGCTTTTCCAATCATATCATCTTTGGTACAGAACACTTTTCAGCGCATTATTGGCATAAAGTAAGCGCCGATTTGCATTGAAATTCTGCAATATTTTCTTGGGGTATAGAAATTAAAATCTAAATTTTATGAGTTTTTTTACCCCTGAAGTTAGGCACTATCATTAACATTTCTTCGAATTTAAGTGTGAGAGATTAAAATGGTGATTTCTGGGAAGGGATAGAAAAATTATAAATATGGAAGCTAAAATGAACACATTAACATCGACTCGTCCCATCGAAAGCACATTCTTTGGGAAATACTAAATGGAAAGGTGGCAATCTGGTAACCAACATGGAAAAGCCCAGAACCCACACAAAGGCTCTCTCGGTTGAGGCGAATTTCAGTGTGACGGCAAAAACCAACTGTTAATTCCATTGATCGTCGGCCGTTGGCTTGTTTTTGTCAATGTTGGACTTCCATTCGGTTCTGGAAGTCTGAATTTCTTGTTACACAACTCCGTCTTGCAGGCAGGGATTGGAACTGATAGTACGATTCCGTCGTCGGATGTAGAACTGCATCCTCCCCGGCATCCTGGCCCGGCTGCCGACAGTAACCATTTTGCACTGTTGTTGTTAGCTCTGCCGTGTTGGCTTGTAACGAATGACCGGATTTGGAGGTTAAGCACAGCCCAGCACCGGGCGGTTTGTTCTACGGAGGTAATGTGGCGACAGGTTTGAAATTAATGTTTTGTGCTTACGAGCATTACATTAAATAGCAGAAGCAGAAATGGTAATGTTGAGCGAGATAGTAGCGTTTCTGCAAGGCGAGCGAATAACTAAAAGAATGCATTGACCTTGTATGAATGAGATGCAGTTGGTTCTGACGGAAATGAAAAGGAAACCGGGCAAGCTCCGGATGGCGGTGTGGGGGGATCCATTCATAGAGATGTCCTAGAAAGCAACTGTTTCAACCGCTGAGGTTTGATTTATGTGCGTTCACACCGCCTTTCTGTTCGCTTGATTGTACAGTTGGAACAATGCAAACATGAGCTGACTAGAAATTTTGATATGAAAACTGTGAATATCATTGAAAAATTGAAAAATCAAAAAGGAATGATGAAAACAAAAAATAAAACCACTAAAATCACAGAAAAATACACCTACATGCATAGAAAGATCAAAGGAGAATCATTGTAGAATGAAAGAAATATTGTAAAAGAATCATAGAAAAATCATAGGAGAATCATAAATAAATTAAAGAAAAATCAGAAATGAATCATCAAAGAAGAATTATAGAAGAATCATAGAAGAATCATAGAAGAATCAAAGAAGAATCATAGAAGAATAATAGAAGAACCATAGAAGAATCATAGAAGAATCATAGAAGAATCATAGAAGAATCATAGAAGAATCATAGAAGAATCATAGAAGAATCATAGAAGAATCATAGAAGAATCATAGAAGAATCATAGAAGGATAATGGAAGAATCATAGAAGAATCAAAGAAGAATCATAGAAGAATCATAGAAGAATCATAGAAGAATCAAAGAAGAATCATAGAAGAATCATAGAAGAATCACAGAAGAATCATAGAAGAATCATAGAAGAATCAAAGAAGAATCATAGAAGAATCATAGAAGAATCATAGAAGAATCATAGAAGAATCATAGAAGAATCATAGAAGAATCATAGAAGAATCATAAAAGAATCATAGAAGAGTCATAGAAGAATCATAAAATAATCATAGAATAATCATAGATAATCATAGAAGAATCATAGAAAAATCATAGAAGAATCATAGAAGAATCATAGAAAAATCATAGAAGAATCATAGAAGAATCATAGAAAAATCATAGAAGAATCATAGAAGAATCATATAAGAATTAGAGAAGACTCATGAATGAATCATAGTAGAATCATAGATAAATCAAAGAAGAATCATTGAAGAATCAAGGAAGAATCATAGATGAATCATAAAAGAATTAAAGGTGAAACATAGAAGAATCATAGAAGAATCATAGAAGAATCATAGAAGAATGATATAAAATCAAAGAAGAATTATAGAAGGATCAAAGAAGATTCAAAAAAGAATCATAGAAGAATCACAGAAGAATCATAGAAGAGTCGAAGCAGAATCTTAGAAGAATCATAGAAGAATCATAGAAGAATCATAGAAGAATCATAAAAGAATCAAAGAAGAATCATAGAAGATTCAAAAAGATTCATAGAAGAATTATAGAAGAATCATAGAAGAATCATAGAAGAATCATAAAAGAAAATCGAAAATTTATAGAAAATTCATTAATGACTTAAAGAACAATAAAAGAAAAGTCATAGAACAGCCATAGAAAAATCATTGAGGAATCAAAGAAAAATCATAAAATTATCATACAAGAGTTTTAGAAAAATCTTAGACGAATCATTGAAGAATGGAAGAAAAATCAAAGAAAAGTCAGTGCAGTGGCAAAGAAGAATCATAAAAGAATCATGAAAAATAACTCTAAGAAGAATTAAAGAAAAATTAAAGAATACTCAAAGAAGAATCATAAAAGAGCCATAGAAGACTCAGAGAAATGTCATAGAAGATTTGAACAAGTATCATAGAAGAATCATAGAAGAATCATAGAAGAATCATAGAAGAATCATAGAAGAATCATAGAAGAATCATAGAAGAATCATAGAAGAATCATAGAAGAATCATAGAAGAATCATAGAAGAATCATAGAAGAATCATAGAAGAATCATAGAAGAATCATAGAAGAATCATAGAAGAATCTTAGACGAATCATTGAAGAATGGAAGAAAAATCATAGAAAAGTCAGTGCAGTGGCTAAGAAGAATCATAAAAGAATCATGAAAAAAACTCTAAGAAGAATTAAAGAAAAATTAAAGAATACTCAAAGAAGAATCATAAAAGAGCCATAGAAGACTCAAAGAAGTGTCATAGAAGATTTGAACAAGTATCATAGAAGAATCATAGAAGAATCATAGAAGAATCATAGAAGAATCATAGAAGAATCATAGAAGAATCATAGAAGAATCATAGAAGAATCATAGAAGAATCATAGGAGAATCATAGAAGAATCATAGAAAAATCAAAGAAGGATCATAGAAGAATCATAGAAGAATTATTAAAGAATTTAAGAAGAATCATAGAAGAATCATAGAAGAATCATAGAAGAATCAAAGAAGAATCAAAGAAGAATCATAGAAGAATCATAGAAGAATCATAGAAGAATCATAGAAGAATCATAGAAGAATAAAAAAGAAGCATAAAGGACAATAATTGAAGAATCATAGAATCATAGAAGAATCATAGAAGAATAATTGAAGAATCATAGAAGAATCATAGAAGAATCAAATAAGAATCATAGATGAATCATAGAAGAATCAAAGAAGAATCCTAGAAGAATCATAGAAGAATCATAGAAGAATCATAGAAGAATCAAAGAAGAATCATAGAAGAATCATAGAAGCAGCATAGAAAAATCAAAAAGAAGCATAAAGGACAATAATTGAAGATTCATAGAATCATAGAAGAATCATAGAAGAATCATAGAAGAATCCTAGAAGAATCATAGAAGAATCATAGAAGAACCATAGAAGAATCATAGAAGAATCATAGAAGAATCATAGAAGAATCATAGAAGAATCATAGAAGAATCATAGAAGAATCATAGAAGAATCGTAAAAGAATCATAGAAGAATCATAGAAGAATCATAGAAGAATCATAGAAGAATCATAGAAGAATCATAGGAGAATCATAGAAGAATCATAGAAGAATCATAGAAGAATCTTAGAAGAATCATAGAAGAATCATAGAAAAATCTTAGAAGAATCATAGAAGAATCATAGAAGAATCAAAGAAGAATCATAGAAGAATCATAGAAGAATCATAGAAGAATCATAGAAGAATCTTAGAAGAATCATAGAAGAATCATAGAAAAATCTTAGAAGAATCATAGAATAATCATAGAATAATCATAGAAGAATCATAGAAGAATCATAGAAGAATCATAGAAGAATCAAAGAAGAATCTTAAAAGAATCATAGAAGAATCATAGAAGAATCATAGGAGAATCATTGAAGAATCATAGAAGAATCATAGAAGAATCATTGAAGAATCTTAGAAGAATCATAGAAAAATTATACCAATATCATAGAAAAATCATAGAAGTATCATAGAAGAATCAAAGAAGAATAATAAAAATCATACAAGAATCATAGAAGAATCAAAGAAGAATCTTAGATGAATCATAGAAAAATCATAGAAGGAGCGTAGAAGAATTATAGAAGAATCATAGAAAACCATAGAATAATGAAAGATAATCATCAAAAAATCATAGAAGTATCAATGAGGAATCATAGAAGAACCATAGAAGAATCATAGAAGAGTCAGAGAAGCATCAACGAAGAATTAAAAATGAATCATAAAAGTATTAAAGAAAAATCGTACAGGAATCATAGCAGATTCATAGAAGAATCATAGAAGAACCATGGAAAAATCATAGAAGAATCATAGAAGAATCATAGAAGAATCATAGAAGAATCATAGAAGAATCATAGAAGAATCATAGAAGAATCATAGAAGAATCATAGAAGAATCATGGAAGAATCATAGAAGAATCATAGAAGAATCATAGAAGAATCTTAGAAGAATCATAGAAGAATCATAGAAGAATCATAGAAAAATCTTAGAAGAATCATAGAAGAATCATAGAAGAATCAAAGAAGAATCATAGAAGAATCATAGAAAAACCAAAGAAGAATCATAGAAGAATCATAGAGAATCATAGAAGAATCATCGAAAAATCATTAAAGAATGGTAAATGAACAAAAAAAAACATCATGGAACAATGATAGAAGAATCATAAAAAAAAAATCATAGAAGAACCATGAAAAACTCATAGCAGTATCATTGAAAATTTTTAGAAAAATTAACGAAAAATCATAGAAGAATCAGAGAAGTATCTTTGATAGAAGATTGAAAAATCATTGAAGAATTATTAAAAAATCATAGCAAAATCATTGCAGCATCATAGGGGAATCATAGACAAATTATAGAAGAATCATAGAAAAATCATAGAAAAATCATAGAAGAATTGTTGAAGAATCATAGAGAGACATTAAAGATTCAACGCAATATCATAGAAGAATCACAGAAAAATCATGGAAAAATAAGAGATGAATCATAGATGTTTGTTATACAAATTTTCATTTAAAAAACTCACAATTCATGGGTTTTTTACACAAGCAAGCTTATGAAGAGATGTTTGAAATACATTATGCTCTATATAAGTCCAAATCCTGCAGTACATTCTTTCGACTCAAGATAAGATCACAACGTAACATGGTATTTGTATATTCTAAAAAAAAGCAGCATTGCAGACGCTAGCGCTGTTTAGAAAGCTTAGATGGCAGTAAAAAGAAAGTCCCGCAAAAGATGCTTCCAAGATACATTGCACCCCACGGTCGCCAAATATTTTCTGGCTCAACTTCAAGTTTGCTTGCTTGCATCAACAACAAATGAACCAACAGAACAGAAGTCGACAATCAGCAAGTCCGGAGCTTAGAGAGCATTAAACGGAGAAGAAGCAAAATGGAAAAATAAAATACCATCCAAAATGTCGACAAAATGTTGGCATCCATGCATGCAGTTTGTGTTCCTTAAAAACTTGGACAAACAGTTCCGCCATTTCTTGAAGAGGGCGTGTGGAAATTTGTCCTTGATCGGGACAGTTCTTCCGGACTTTGGCCCCCCCGGAAAGCTAAGCTCACTCGCTCGACAATGTCCAACTTTGCAAATTGTGAACCAAACTATAATGGAGTGCGTTGTTCGTTTTGGGTTATTGGAAAAGTTTTCCCTCATTCTTGATTTCTTGATTGATTCTATTCGGTGAAGCTGATTGCATGGAATGTCGGGTCCAAGAACATGCTTTTCAGTCGACAATTGATGACAGTTGCAATTTGGTGCATTTGTGAGTGTATATTTCGGGTCGATTATTGGGGGTGCTGAATAGTTGAAATTGAAAATCGGTATCAACTACTCTTGATGATTCTTCGAAGATTTTTTTGTTATTCTTCTATAATTTTTTTTTATGATTTATGATTCTTCAATGATACTGCAAAGATCTTTCTATGATTTTTCATAGATTGATGCCTATGGGTCTTCTATTATTTTTTCATCGTTCCTTTCAATTCTTTTATTATTCTTCTATGATTGTTGTTTGATTCTTCTATGATACTATTTATGATTCTTTGAAGATTCTTCTATGAGTCTTCTGTGTCCAGTGGGAGGCCCAAAAAGAGCTGGAACACAACTATTCGACCAAAATTCACATGGTTTATTATTTCAAAAGTCTAAGAGGATCCTATAGTGAGCTAAAATTTTAATGAATGTGAAGACTATTGATTACATGAAGTGAAAGGAATGTGAGAGAAAAAATCAAGCTCATTCCAAAAATATGAATAGGGAAAGTGATAAAAAAGTCAAATTTCTCTGACTGGTTAGCCTAGCTGACTAATAAACAGGCCTGACTTTATTTCTACAAGGTAGAAAAGCTGGCCACTGGTAAAATAAACAAAACACGGTGGTCAAATCGTTCGCAAAATATTTGAACTGCTTGTGGGGAGATGTTTTGAAAAATGTGTATTGGAAAGCAAAACGAACTCTTTAGCGGTTACCTGGCACGACTCCAACCAAAATCTTTTCATTGACAAGTCTCGCATGTATTTCCCGGAGATAAACAAAGAGAGAAAAAATTATTGCCTAGTACTTGAAAAAACTAACGATCTGAGGAAACTGCAAATTTTTCATTCTTTTATAACGATTGATACGATGAATGGCTAAAAATACAAAGAAAAGTGCCTCCAAATGCGACCATTTTCTCTGAAATGCGCTTCAATTGGTCTCACAAAATTTATACTCTGTTTAAGTTGGATCTGGAATCGTGTCATTACGAAAAATCGGTGGTGGAGTGATAAAAAGTCAAATCTCTTGTTTTTGTGTCGAAGGAGGACTATCGGCAAATTTTGTTATAACTTCGACCGAATTCAAAATTTTGAGTAATTTTGAAGGCCAAGCTTTCGGAGCTATCTGGCGGCGGTATTGCCTAGCTTTGAAGTATAACAAAAAAGTACAGGTTTGCGAAGAACGAAACCGGAGAGTCCCGTCTGTTCGTCTTTGATTCTTCCATGATTCTTCAATTATCTTTCTATGATGTTCTATAATCGTTTAAATAATGTCTTTGGCTCTTTTATGTTTATTTTATGATCTATCATTCCTCAGTGATTCTTTTATTTCTCTATATCTTCAGTGATTCTTCTCTATTTTTCCTTTTTCAGTTTCATGATATTAATATAATTTTCTCTTGTTTCTATGACTCCTTTATCCATAGAAAACTTTGAAAATACATCCGAAAATCTATCAAATTAGAGAACTTACTTTTATCGATGGTTAAAATCTTTAAATTTGCTTTAAAAATCTATTTAATTTATCTTTTTTCTGTGATCTCTTTCAATTTGAGATCCTCAACGGAATAGTAATCTGGATGAATATGACTCATTTATCAGCTTAATCTGAATTTTGAATATTTATTCTGTATTTGAATTCTAATACTGAATATGAATTCAGGTACAGCATTAATATTCAAAATTCCGATTAGGCTCATAAATAAGTTGAAATAAGCAAGATTACTAATTATGAAATTTAAATTGTTTATCTTATACCGAAATGCAGTAAAATTTTTGAAATTTAGAATGCACAAAGGTTTTTTTACGCGATGGTTATGATAAGGACTACCATGCCTATTTTTCTGATGTCTAAGTTTACGTTTTTTTGAAAAATTAACGATGAAAAAGGACATGGTATAAATATTTTTGCACAATCATCTCGGAATTTTTTCTTTGTCAACATAAAAACTCATGAACTGTTGATTTTTTTCTGAATTTTTTGGCCCATATAGTTTAGAAGTATAACGAGACACACTAGAATGCTTGTGTTTTTCGATCCAACGAATAGTTTTTAAGATACACGCGTATGTAACTGCCCAGACTCTCAATGATCATAACCTTAATATTGTGTTTTTATTCATATCAATCATTAAAATCAAGAATCCTAAACTAGATACATAATGCAAAATAGGTAAACAAATGCATTTTTTTAAACCCTGAAATGAGTGCATCTCGGAGTTGAGATTCATTAAAATCGTTGAAGCACCACAAAATTTTCTTTAAAATTATCTTTATTCTTTTTAACGAATAGTCACCGTTGATTAATTATTATTTGCTAGTTTAATGGCATTGCGGTGAACGTTATAATGAAAACCGCAATGCCATTAAACTAGCTTATAATAGAAATTATGTTTACTCTTTTATAAAAAATGTGGACAAAATTTTTCAAAGAATTCATGCCTTTTTTTGAAAGTTCTTTAGAAAACAAGACAGAAAAAAAATTGTATATTTTGATTAAACGCCTCCTAATTGGTTAAAAAATCAGTGGAAAAATTTTCAATGTCTCTCAATTCTTAATTTTTAAAGTTTAGTTGAAGATACCAATATAAAATTCAAGAATTGAAAAGTGGGAATGTGTCTGAGTAAACGAGAAAATAAGAATTACCTACAATGAAATGCAAGCAGGATTGCTACCGGACGTCTAAAGGATCCGAACTATCTTTAACTTATCGAAGCTAAGTATCTTTTGATAAGTGTTTTAATAATTTCTTATGTACAGCATGGGGATATGCCAGGTGACTAGTGTATAAAAAAATATTTTTTTTACCTTTTTCGCCCCCAGAACTACATTTCTAAAGATTTATGGTTTCAAAGGTTTGATTTAGTATTCTCAAATAGTTATTTGTTTACTGCGTTCTTGGAATCATCGTTAGTTTGAGCAAATTATAGAATATCATTGGAAAAGTTTATAGTTCGTACATCTGAGACAATTATTAGATATTTTGTTTTTAAAGACTTGCTGAAATAAAATCTAGCAGATTAGCTCAACTTGAAGAAATTAAACCAAATTGTTCTACTTCATATCTTAGAAGACTGTTTGCTGATGTGGATGTTTTGCCCGGGTATGCAGCACCTGATTCGAGATTTTTAAAGATAAATTACAAAAAGGCAAAATTCGCGTTTTGATAAGATAGGTCGTGTCCGGTAATTGTGTTTTAAGGATGATAATTGCGTTACCCATTAAACATTCGATAAAATAAAAAAAAAGAATTAAAGCTTATTAATGGAATCATCATCAATCACGTTAGGAACTTATCTGAGGCGATTGCGAATACATATTTCCAACATCGTTCCACAATCCACCTTTTTTGAAAAAAAAAAACAAACATAAATGCTTTAGGGAAACAAATTTAGTTGAATAGAAATATGCTAAATTAAGTTGAAATATGAGATTTGTTCGAAGCAATCTGGAAAATCTCAAAAAGCTTGCGTGAGATAGGTCAACCTATGCGAAACAAAAGAATTTTAAATGATTTTTATTCTGAAAATTTTCTTTTTGTTTCTTATCATTGCAGCGATAAGATAATTGACATAATTGACATAACTGAACTCTTTCATTATATGATAGGAGAGAAGGTTGAATAGTAAATGACAAATTATTTCTAAGGGTGTATTGTAGGCAGTCAGTAAATCAATGTTTAAGACAATTGTGAAACAAAACTTCAAAATAAACAATAACTATTCCAGACGAATATTTTGTTTTGAAAGTGTCCTATAAAGATCTTGTATTTTTCGAAGCATAATTTTTTTTATATCTTACAGTTGCCGGTAATTGCAGCTGTTTGAAATAGTTTGAGGTAATTTTGAAAAACAAAATATCGTTGTAATGATTAATATGTATTTCTTTATATCTATAAAAACTTGGTTCCATAGAATTATAAATTGTTCAAATATTGTTTGATTATCAATTATTGTAATGATTTTGATAAATTTTGTAATATAATCGGTCAATTTCAATCCATTGATTTTTTTTAGTAACATATAACTATATTTCAACTAATAAGATAATCGTCGATAGAAATGCTTGAGGAAAACATTAGAATTTTGTATCAGAAACAAGATCTTTTCCATGACACAGTAGAGGCGTTGGTGAATTTATGGTAGAAAATTTAGATCGTTACACTAGTCAAAAGTGTCCCCTGATCATATCCTTTCACCCAAACCTCCAACCCAAAATTGTTTTGCTAGGATGCAGAGACCTCGGTCCCAAAGCGCAACATTTTTCTTTCACACAAATAACACACGACGTATTACAGGACACAACATTCTTACTAACGGAAAAAGGAATTAAATTTACCTTTTTTGTCGACCGGTTTCGGGCTCGATGTTGCCTTTCTACAGGACGATGTCCGATGAATTAAAGAGCACAAAAACGCAGTAGATAACAGTAGGAGCAACGAATAAAGTGTAGCCGTCCACGCGTCAGAATTTGATCACCGTATAAATTGGGATAAGGTTAAGTTCAAAAAATGTGTACGCAAAGCGTCACATTTAAACACATTGGAATTCATGTTTATCACCACATCGGAAAGGTCACTTATGAACGAGGATGACGCTCCAATCATATCACCGCTTTTCAACCTGCTCAAACCAAATTTTCAACAAACCGACCATCCTTCGACGAATACTATTGGACAGTATGAACATGTATTAGTGTTTTTCCTTCTTCTAGTCAGTTGGACATCGTCCTGTAGATGGGCAACATCGAGCCCGAAACCGGTCGACAAAAAAGGTAAATTTAATTCCTTTTTCTGTTAGTGAAAACGTTAAATGTCATGTCCTGTAATACGTCGTGTGTTATTTGTGTAGTAGAAGTTTTTACGTTTAGCACAACCAGTAAAATGAGTGATTTTTCTTTCATCCTTTTCTCTGTTTTCCAAGCCTATCTATTGACTACTTGGACGTGGCCGGCGCCGTTATTGATGTGTAAAGAGAGAGCATCAGTTTTGGGCATTGTGAATGTTTTGTTAATCCCAGGCACCATTCATTTGACCTCTGAACAAAACTGATGGCCTCGGTCAATCACTGAGTAGCAACCATTGGCGATGTGGAACTGTGTTCTACGGAGCCATGCATGCGATCGTGGAATTTGAAATGATGATAATGAGAAATGATAGATCAAAATAAAGCTATTAAATTGTGAAATTTTTAAAAGTTTAAATTTATGATTATTTTTTAAGCAGTATAGTAATAATTTGTTTTTTAAACATTGTAATTTTTTCAACAATTTAATGCATCATTTGCTGAAAAAAACCACACCAGAATAACAATTTTTGCTTGTGTACATCACGTGATTTTGGCAAATGTTGCTTTCAGTGAGCTGCATTAAGATGTCATAAGCACGTATTTTGCAGCTTTTGCTTCGAATAAAATTCTCGCTTCGTCGCAGCTCAGGTGTGCATTTCTACAAATAAAAAATGATACGGAAACTGTGAAGCATATGTGTCACTGTTATGGAAGCGAAAATACAGATTTGTTTGTATTGGATTAATATTTTCCAGCACGTTATTGCGCAAAAATGATTTTGCTTGCTTCTACCTTAATTCTAAAAAAACTAAACAATAACATTGGTTGAAAAGCTATCATTCTCACATCATATCATTTGGATACATCAAATAGTCAAAGTAATAACCAAAATATTTTAAAAATTAAAAATGCCCTTTCACTGTTTTTGGTTAACTTCCTCCAAGGATCTCATTTCACGGAACAATCTCTTCATAATTTGCTCAAGGGCTTTCCACAAGCTTCTGCTGGAAGCTCCCAATAATAAAAACCAACCCCCAGAGTGCCATCTCGGTGAGCTGGAAGGGAGGATACTTATCAATATTTCAAAAACGACCCCCGACGACTAACCGAGACGACCCGGTTGGCCATCAAGTTTCCTTCTTCTGAAGCAAGTGAAACAGGTGGTCCCTAAAAGCGGAAGTAGCATCATACACCCCCAATTTTCTTTCACCCACCCCTCTCAGTCAAAGTTTCCAGAAGTAGATGGCTTTGTGGCCGCGGTCGCGTCAAACTGGCAAGCTCGTTTATATTTTCCGTACGGCATTGTTCATCTTTTATTTCAAGGGTATCGATTTCTTGAGACTTTGATAGGTTTGGTGTGGTCTTTTTCATGTTGCCCTCGACAAACATTCAGCGGCTTTGTAGCAAACAACAGGTTCAATAAAATCGAATCTCGGCCAGGATGGTGGCGGTGGCGGAAAAAAGTGTGGGAGGCGGCCATTTGTTCAATCGGAACGGGCCCATAGATGGTTGCCTATTTAACCTCCTGCATGAATCGTCGACGGATCGATTTCGCGTGAGCTATTTTTCCCATTCATAGAAAATCGAAACGCGTCATACCTGCCGTCTAAGAAAAGAAGCTATTTTTTCCCCGTCTCGGGGGTCTTGGGAACATGAGAAATCTTCAGATCGCATAATGGGGTGTATAAAAAGTCTGACAGCGGTAAAGTTTATTTTTGATGAGACTGACTGGTGGATGAAAATAGATCCGACTTATTTTTATTCAAATTCAGATACAATACAAATGAAATAAATGAAATCTACTCAATATTTTTTGGAAATAAACTTTTTAACAATTCTTCAAGCCAACTTGTAAATCTAAAGACTTTCCATCTTTACTTCCACTATTTTGACAAATTTGCCAATTTTGACAATTTTGACAATTTTGACAGTTTTGACGTTTTGTCAATTTTGTCAATTTTGTCAATTTTGTCAATTTTGTCAATTTTGTCAATTTTGTCAATTTTGTCAATTTTGTCAATTTTGTCAATTTTGTCAATTTTGTCAATTTTGTCAATTTTGTCAATTTTGTCAATTTTGTCAATTTTGTCAATTTTGTCAATTTTGTCAATTTTGTCAATTTTGTCAATTTTGTCAATTTTGTCAATTTTGTCAATTTTGTCAATTTTGTCAATTTTGTCAATTTTGTCAATTTTGTCAATTTGGTCAATTTTGTCAATTTTGTCAATTTTGTCAATTTTGTCAATTTTGTCAATTTTGTCAATTTTTTCAATTTTGTCAATTTTGACAATTTTGTCAATTTTGTCAATTTTATCAATTTTGTCAATTTTGTCAATTTTGTCAATTTTGTCAATTTTGTCAATTTTGTCAATTTTGTCAATTTTTTCAATTTTTTCAATTTTGTCAATTTTGTCAATTTTGTCAATTTTGTCAATTTTGTCAATTTTGTCAATTTTGTCAATTTTGTCAATTTTGTCAATTTTGTCAATTTTGTCAATTTTGTCAATTTTGTCAATTTTGTCAATTTTGTCAATTTTGTCAATTTTGTCAATTTTGACAATTTTGACAATTTTGACAATATTGACAATTTTGACAATTTTGACAATTTTCACAATTTTGACAATTTTGTCAATTTTGTCAATTTTGTCAATTTTGTCAATTTTGTCAATTTTGTCAATTTTGTCAATTTTGTCAATTTTTGTCAATTTTGTCAATTTTGTCAATTTTGTCAATTTTGTCAATTTTGTCAATTTTGTCAATTTTGTCAATTTTGTCAATTTTGTCAATTTTGTCAATTTTGTCAATTTTGTCAATTTTGTCAATTTTGTCAATTTTGTCAATTTTGTCAATTTTGTCAATTTTGTCAATTTTGTCAATTTTGTCAATTTTGTCAATTTTGTCAATTTTGGCAATTTTGTCAATTTTGTCAATTTTGTCAATTTTGTCAATTTTTTCAATTTTTTCAATTTTGTCAATTTTGTCAATTTTGTCAATTTTGTCAATTTTGTCAATTTTGTCAATTTTGTCAATTTTGTCAATTTTGTCAATTTTGACAATTTTGACAATTTTGACAATTTTGACAATTTTCACAATTTTCACAATTTTGACAATTTTGACAATTTTGACAATTTTGACAATTTTGACAATTTTGACAATTTTGACAATTTTGACAATTTTGACAATTTTGACAATTTTGACAATTTTGACAATTTTGACAATTTTGACAATTTTGACAATTTTGACAATTTTGACAATTTTGACAATTTTGACAATTTTGACAATTTTGACAATTTTGACAATTTTGACAATTTTGACAATTTTGACAATTTTGACAATTTTGACAATTTTGACAATTTTGACAATTTTGACAATTTTGACAATTTTGACAATTTTGACAATTTTGACAATTTTGACAATTTTGAAAATTTTGACAATTTTGACAATTTTGATAATTTTGACAATTTTGACAATTTTGACAATTTTGACAATTTTGACAATTTTGACAATTTTGACAATTTTGACAATTTTGACAATTTTGACAATTTTGACAATTTTGACAATTTTGACAATTTTGACAATTTTGACAATTTTGACAATTTTGACAATTTTGACAATTTTGACAATTTTGACAATTTTGACAATTTTGACAATTTTGACAATTTTGACAATTTTGACAATTTTGACAATTTTGACAATTTTGACAATTTTGACAATTTTGACAATTTTGACAATTTTGACAATTTTGACAATTTTGACAATTTTGACAATTTTGACAATTTTGAAAATTTTGACAATTTAGACAATTTTGACAATTTTGACAATTTTGACAATTTTGACAATTTTGACAATTTTGACAATTTTGACAATTTTGACAATTTTGACAATTTTGACAATTTTGACAATTTTGACAATTTTGACAATTTTGACAATTTTGACAATTTTGACAATTTTGACAATTTTGACAATTTTGACAATTTTGACAATTTTGACAATTTTGACAATTTTGACAATTTTGTCAATTTTGACAATTTTGACAATTTTGACAATTTTGACAATTTTGACAATTTTGACAATTTTGACAATTTTGACAATTTTGACAATTTTGACAATTTTGACAATTTTGACAATTTTGACAATTTTGACAATTTTGACAATTTTGACAATTTTGACAATTTTGACAATTTTGACAATTTTGACAATTTTGACAATTTTGACAATTTTGACAATTTTGACAATTTTGACAATTTTGACAATTTTGACAATTTTGACAATTTTGACAATTTTGACAATTTTGACAATTTTGACAATTTTGACAATTTTGACAATTTGACAATTTTGACAATTTTGACAATTTTGACAATTTTGACAATTTTGACAATTTTGACAATTTTGACAATTTTGACAATTTTGACAATTTTGACAATTTTGACAATTTTGACAATTTTGACAATTTTGACAATTTTGAAAATTTTGACAATTTTGACAATTTTGATAATTTTGACAATTTTGACAATTTTGACAATTTTGACAATTTTGACAATTTTGTCAATTTTGTCAATTTTATCAATTTTGTCAATTTTGTCAATTTTGTCAATTTTGTCAATTTTGTCAATTTTGTCAATTTTGTCAATTTTGTCAATTTTGTCAATTTTGTCAATTTTGTCAATTTTGTCAATTTTGTCAATTTTGTCAATTTTGTCAATTTTGTCAATTTTGTCAATTTTGTCAATTTTGTCAATTTTGTCAATTTTGTCAATTTTGTCAATTTTGTCAATTTTGTCAATTTTGTCAATTTTGTCAATTTTGTCAATTTTGTCAATTTTGTCAATTTTGTCAATTTTGTCAATTTTGTCAATTTTGTCAATTTTGTCAATTTTGTCAATTTTGTCAATTTTGTCAATTTTGTCAATTTTGTCAATTTTGTCAATTTTGTCAATTTTGTCAATTTTGTCAATTTTGTCAATTTTGTCAATTTTGTCAATTTTGTCAATTTTGTCAATTTTGTCAATTTTGTCAATTTTGTCAATTTTGTCAATTTTGTCAATTTTGTCAATTTTGTCAATTTTGTCAATTTTGTCAATTTTGTCAATTTTGTCAATTTTGTCAATTTTGTCAATTTTGTCAATTTTGTCAATTTTGTCAATTTTGTCAATTTTGTCAATTTTGTCAATTTTGTCAATTTTGTCAATTTTGTCAATTTTGTCAATTTTGTCAATTTTGTCAATTTTGTCAATTTTGTCAATTTTGTCAATTTTGTCAATTTTGTCAATTTTGTCAATTTTGTCAATTTTGTCAATTTTGTCAATTTTGTCAATTTTGTCAATTTTGTCAATTTTGTCAATTTTGTCAATTTTGTCAATTTTGTCAATTTTGTCAATTTTGTCAATTTTGTCAATTTTGTCAATTTTGTCAATTTTGGCAATTTTGTCAATTTTGTCAATTTGGTCAATTTTGTCAATTTTGTCAATTTTGTCAATTTTGTCAATTTTGTCAATTTTGTCAATTTTGTCAATTTTGTCAATTTTGTCAATTTTGTCAATTTTGTCAATTTTGTCAATTTTGTCAATTTTGTCAATTTTGTCAATTTTGTCAATTTTGTCAATTTTGTCAATTTTGTCAATTTTGTCAATTTTGTCAATTTTGTCAATTTTGTCAATTTTGTCAATTTTGTCAATTTTGTCAATTTTGTCAATTTTGTCAATTTTGTCAATTTTGTCAATTTTGTCAATTTTGTCAATTTTGTCAATTTTGTCAATTTTGTCAATTTTGTCAATTTTGTCAATTTTGTCAATTTTATCAATTTTGTCAATTTTGTCAATTTTGTCAATTTTGTCAATTTTGTCAATTTTGTCAATTTTGTCAATTTTGTCAATTTTGTCAATTTTGTCAATTTTGTCAATTTTGTCAATTTTGTCAATTTTGTCAATTTTGTCAATTTTGTCAATTTTGTCAATTTTGTCAATTTTGTCAATTTTGTCAATTTTGTCAATTTTGTCAATTTTGTCAATTTTGTCAATTTTGTCAATTTTGTCAATTTTGTCAATTTTGTCAATTTTGTCAATTTTGTCAATTTTGTCAATTTTGTCAATTTTGTCAATTTTGTCAATTTTGTCAATTTTGTCAATTTTGTCAATTTTGTCAATTTTGTCAATTTTGTCAATTTTGTCAATTTTGTCAATTTTGTCAATTTTGTCAATTTTGTCAATTTTGTCAATTTTGTCAATTTTGTCAATTTTGTCAATTTTGTCAATTTTGTCAATTTTGTCAATTTTGTCAATTTTGTCAATTTTGTCAATTTTGTCAATTTTGTCAATTTTGTCAATTTTGTCAATTTTGTCAATTTTGTCAATTTTGACAATTCTGACAATTTTGACAATTTTGACAATTTTGACATTTTTGACAATTTTGACAATTTTGACAATTTTGACAATTTTGACAATTTTGACAATTTTGACAATTTTGACAATTTTGACAATTTTGACAATTTTAACAATTTTGAAAATTTTGTCAATTTTGACAATTTTGACAATTTTGACAATTTTGATAATTTTGACAATTTTGACAATTTTGACAATTTTGACAATTTTGACAATTTTGACAATTTTGACAATTTTGACAATTTTGACAATTTTGACAATTTTGACAATTTTGACAATTTTGACAATTTTGACAATTTTGACAATTTTGACAATTTTGACAATTTTGACAATTTTGACAATTTTGACAATTTTGACAATTTTGACAATTTTGACAATTTTGACAATTTTGACAATTTTGACAATTTTGAAAATTTTGAAAATTTTGACAATTTTGACAATTTTGACAATTTTGACAATTTTGACAATTTTGACAATTTTGACAATTTTGACAATTTTGACAATTTTTGCAATTTTGACAATTTTGACAATTTTTACAATTTTGACAATTTTGACAATTTTGACAATTTTGACAATTTTGACAGTTTTGACAATTTTTAGAAATTTTTCGATTTTGGATAAATGTTTTCAAACCATATTAAGGTAGCAATGCAATTTATTCAAAAACCCTTAAAATTCAACAGCAATTTCACGCCGTTTTAACGCCCAAAATGGTAATCGAAATAATCGTCAATGCAATCAAAGAAAAAGGAAAAGTTTAATTTAGGTATATCGCAGCCTTTGTGCGATCTCGTTCACCATTATCTACCCTGTTGAATTGCTCTCAAAGCAATTGTAGGAGCAAAATGGGAACAAGAAACAGAAAAAAACAGCCCGGAACATTTTCCGCTGAATTAAACACCGAATTTTTGTTTCGGGTTGAGAAACTCGGAATTCATTCTGCTGCTTTGTTTCAATTTTTTACTATTATCCTTTTCGTGTACCCCCATTCAAGCTGACAGCAGGGAGAGCGCAAAGTCCTTTTGGGACCCTCACTAATCTGTTGGAGAAAAGAAGCTTCGTTTGCAGGAAATTTTAATCCTGTGAAAGATGGTGAATCATTTCGACGTTAACAAATATTTTATCATTCCCGTTAACTGATTGTTAATTTTATGAGTTATGATATGTCATATCAATTGAGGCACTGTTGAATATTTTAGAATGAGTTCTTTAGAATTGAATCAAGATTGATTCAAGTTAATCGATTGACTTCGACTGTCGACTGAGCATATCAAGATTATGCAACCGCTCAATGGAAAGGAAGAAAACTCCTTGTTGGGTGATGAAGAAGCAAACCGATAACATAGCAAAACAAACAAACGGATACCACATTGAAGAAGAAAACAGCGCAAGAAAACCCCCCAGAACGAAACCAAACGAAACAGTACAATACCAATGATGATTGTTGTTCTGCATAGGATCAGGAAAAAATATGTGAATTGACCAAAGGATAATACACGATGAAACGATTGGAAAAACTAGCGCAGATTTCTGTGTGCTTGTGTTTATTTTTAAGGGTAGTGGCTCCAGAGAATTCTTCCTTCAATTTTAAAAGATTTAATTTATAAGCTTAGTTTAGAAATTCTGATGAGGTTGTTGAGTACATTTTTTTTCAAGAAAATGTTTGAAGGAGCCTCTACCCTAAGTCGGATGTGCGGCGGAGGAAAATAAAGTGACATTATCTGGGAGTCCTTCTATCCAGTTCGAGTGTGTTTTCCATTGAAGTGGGCCTCCTCTTAGTAGCGAGAAGCAGCTTTTGTTTGTAGCTGATGTGTTTTCCATCCAATGAAGCTGGCCTGGATTTTTCCCTATTTTCCAGTACGATCGGAAGACTGACTGAAGCTTTCTCTGAGAAGCCCAAGGCTGTTGGCGTCGTCGTCGTCGTCGGATATCCTTGCATGTTTCTTTTTATTGTTGCTCCACATTCCTAGGATGAATTCAATTGGAAGCTCATTGAGAAAGGCTTAAGACCACTTTTAACTTTGAAGTTTTATGTACTTTTTGGTACACTGTCGTAATAACTGCTATTTTCATGTAATTTAAAAAAAAAAGAAAACTTCAAAAATAGTTTCAAAGTTGATAAAAAATAATCCGTGTTTAAATACAATTTCGATATACCGTTATTTTTGCTTAAAGAAAATCTGCTCTACTAAACTCATTCTTAGCAAGCAATTCGAAAACAGATAGACGTCTTTAGACAAACTGGTTGAAAGGAAACTGGCATTTCATTCTCAAGAGATGGTATTATTTTTTCCCAGGATGTTTTTGTATTTTTTCATTCAAGGTAACATAACAACAGGAGAAAAAAATGCTCCGCATTCAATGGCACATTACATATCTGCTGGAATGGAATGGAGAGTATTGAGTCGAGTATATTTTCCGGACAGTGGGGAATTGAAAGCTTGTCCGACTGAAGGAGAAGACTATGACGAAATGACAAGACATATCGAAACCAAGCTACCAATAAGATTTACTGATTAAGTCTCTGACTGGGATTTGTGAACTGTTCGTTAGTTCAGGTGCGAAGCTAGCAGGAATTCTTTAGATCATGGAACGTTCGAGTTATAAGCTTTGTCGAGACAGTTCAAATCGTCTTAGTCAATATGACCCTAAGTTTTTTTTTTTAACTTTTTAAATTATCTTTTACGCTTCACGATGACATCCTTTGGCGATCGATCTGACTTTGAATTTTCAGAAATATTACATTATAATTAGAATTTCCTATCTTAGCACCAGCACGAAGATTATCTACTTGTTAATTTGGAAGCTAGTGACTTTTGAATAATGAAGATGCTTTAATTTCAGGGTCATCCATTCAGAGCCCTTTTAATTGAAAATTATGTAAAAACTCGTTAAACTACTTAACAGCAATCATTGATTAAATAAATGTTTTCTTTGAACGTGCTTTATTTTATCAGCTCTGCTGATTTTGTTTCTTCGTGATTATTTTGAGAGCTTTCGACGATGTTTCAAATCTAATAAATATTTTCTTTACTTCGCAGGTACGGTTTAAAAAAATACAAATTTTACCTTTTACTAAAGTATGGTAAGTGTCACTAAAATTTTGATTTTTTTTGTTAGCTACTTTTCATGGACAACGTCAAGACCAGACATGTCAAAGTAAATTCAGAAACTCTTTTCGTTTCAGTAAATACTTCATTGATTCAATAAATTTAATTGTAACGTTCCTGTATTTTGTATAAAATATTCAACAAAAATATTTAAGCCGAAACAAATTTGAAATCATTCTTTACTTACTTGGAGGTGAATCATCACAGAAAGGGGAGGGGGGCGGCGAGGGGTCGGGTATTTGGGTTAGAAAAAATACGCAAATTTATAATGAATTGGAAGAATTGGGTTTAAATGTAAAAATATTGTCCGAAAAAATAACAAAACGTGCGTACAGATTGTTAATTTTGTGGTTCTGTAAGAAGTAAAATGCAACACTCTTCAACTTCGGGGGTTTTAAATTTATGTTCACTGATATGAGATAAGAGATATGCACCAAAACTGCAAGGATTATAAAAGTTCACTGTGACGTATTTTGATTTTTTTTACAGTATCGTTTGCAATATTCAGGAGTAACTTGAAACAAAATTGGTTTTTAATGATAAAACCGATTAAAATTTAAAGTGTTGAACAAAACATCATTTGCAGCAATTTTCGGTTTTGTTCTAGTCACATTTAACACATTCTCGGTTCCTAAAGCTGGTAGAAGAAAAACCATCAAGGAAATGCATACATTTAGGGGTAAACATTTGTACGAAAAATCAAACATGTAATTCAAATCACAAAAACAAATATTCTGGCGGATAAAATTTATAAAATGAATAAAAAAAAAATACTCAAAAAGGGGCAGAGTGGCAACATGAAAGTAATACAGTTTGTTTTTTTCATAAAACAATTATTTCTCTTCCGAACCGATTCCAATATTAACTATGAGTAGTAAAATTACAAACTAAGTACAGTAGAACCCCATCAGTCCCCCGATTACACGATATAAACCCAACCCCAACCCCAACTTTTCCTATGGTATTGCATATCATCCATCTGGTTGTAAAAATTATCAAATCACTGTGTCTTTCTTCACATAAGGAATATCCATTCAAAATATTCTGATGAATTGTAGTATTTTTTTTGAACCGCCTTCTGCCTGTAATGTGTGGTTCTGGCTCATTTAAATCGTATTTCCAAGCAATTTTGATTTGAAAAATATCTTTCTGACGGTTCCGTCGAGTTTTGCAGGGAATTGAATTCTTGTTGACCTTTAAGAAGACGGAACAATTTTCTATGCAGGGAAACAACGAGCTGTTAGGGTTATCAATCAAGAGTGCGTACTTTATTTTCTTCATACGAAACTGACTACAAATTAACTTAATTGTGAACAACGGGTTGAATTTTGACAAAAATGTTTGATGAGATTATATTTTGATGAGAGTTGTGGAATTATGTCAAAAATATGAATAATCCCTACCTTCTTGCCGACTCCGCCTTGAAAATGGAGGGTCTCAAATTAACTTATATTATAAAATATGGTCCCGTAGCTTGATATGATCTCTCTTATCACATTTTATCCCATTATTGGTTGATATGGTTTCAGATATTCAACAAAAATTATATGAAACCCGTTCTTTTTCTACCATCTCTACACTGCAAGGCGTAAGGATCTATAACAATCGAAGAAACATATCTCGTACCCAAATACCTTTCCATTCCATACTTGATTCCATTTGCTTTGGCTTTGTCAACATAAATTGAGAACTAATGCTCACAACATTGTGTTGGGTCATCTTCTTCTTTTCATGCTCACTGGAAGAAGGATGGTGTCTCAAATAGTCGTAGAACCATGTTAAAACAATTTCCTTTGTCAAATTTTGTAAATTTTTTAGACTAATTATCGGGTGATTCGCGAAACATATTGTATGGAAGCCCTCCTTATCTCTTCCTATATCGTCAATCCTATGCTTCAATTTACTGCAAGAAAGAAATGGATTCAATTAATCATAGAAATATTTCTCGTATTGACGTACAGTGAGGGGCAAAATAAAGTGTCCAAATTATTTTTTTATCATTTCTTTTATTTTTCTGGTTAAAATTCACCGAAAACATATCGTAATCATTTTTAAAATATTGTTTATTCTGTTCTTTTTAATTTTTGTTAATGTTGCGCTGGTAAAAAAAAAGTTTTTCTGATAGAAAAAAAAACAATAAATATTCCAAAAAAATGGGTAAAATAAAGTGTCCAACTCAAAAATCAATATAATTTCGATAAGTTTCCATCGTGAGGCCCCTCGAATTTGTTTGTTTTGTGTATTTTGACGTTTCATAAACAACTGGCTTGGCTCTGGAGTATTTAAACAGGTGTCTACATTCGAATATGTTGCAAAATATGGAGAACGCATAAATTTCTGGTTCCATTCCGTTGTCCATCCGGAAACTGGTTGTTCGTGATGTGACAAACGGTCAAACGCACCGGCAAGTGGCCAAGCACTTCGAAATCAGCAAGACAGAGCGGTATCAAAAATCATGAAGAAGATGAAAACGTTCGGATCGGAGATGGATCGCCCAGGAAGAGGACTGAAGCCCAAGACAGATGCCAGAACGGACAAGAAAATCATTCTTGAAGTGAAGAAAAATGCAATAATAACAATCCGGCAGATACAGGAAGAGCTCCAAATTTCGGTATTACGTTGTACTGTCCGTCGCCGCATCCATGCAAAGGAGTACCATAGAAAGATCACAGTGAGAAGGCCTTTCATCAGCCAGGTGAACAAGGTTAAGCGGCTCAAGTTCGTCAAGGAACACGCCGATAAACGGCTCGAGTACTGGAAAACATTGTTGTGGGCCGACGAATCCAAATTCGAGCTATTCAACCGGAAGAAGCGGGATCATATGTGGCGCAAGTTGGGTGAGGAGCTCCAAGATCGCCATATCCAAGGAACAGTCAAGCACGGAGGAGGTAACGTGATGGTGTGGGGGTGCTTTTCTTGGGGTGGGGTGGGCAATTTGGTAAAAAATTGACGGAATCATGACAGCTGAGTCATATTCCAATATCCTGCGGGAAAACCTCGAGGTATCCCTCATAGAGACGGGCCTCGAAGAGCGCTTCGTTTTACAGCAAAATAACGATCCGAAGCATACGGCCAATCTGATGAAGTCATTTTCCCGTTCATGCCGCATCAAACCCTTTGAATGGCCCCCACAAAGTGCTGATCTGAACCCCATCGAAAATCTGTGGGCCATCCTCGATGCTCTGATTGATAAGACTGGTGTGACAAATTAAAAATACTTATTTTGATGCCAAGGAGCATGCGTGGGAGGAACTCGACCCACAACACTTGCACAACCTTGTTGAAAGTATACCGAAGCACTTGTAGGAGGTGTTGAAGGCCGAAGGAGGCCATACCCATTATTAAATCGTTCTTGTTTGCCTTCAGTTTGAATCAATTTGAAGCTGTACCGATCTGGACACTTTATCTTGCCCCTGTTTTTTTTTGGAATATTAACTGTTTTTTTTCGCTCAGAAAAACTTTTTTTTTAACAGCGCAACATTACCAAAAATTGAAAAGAACATTATAAACAATATTTTAAAAATGATTACGATGCGTTTTCGTTGAATTATAACCAGAAAAATAAAAGAAATTGAAAAAAAATAATTTGGACACTTTATTTTGCCCTCACTGTATCATTCCATGCCATGTTTGGTTCAATTTGCTTGGGTAGTTGGTAAGTTATGCAAAATCATGTAAGAGAGTCCCATCTCCCTTTTCTAAATATCTCTCCATTGGATGGAGGGGTGAGATCTTAATACTTATAGTAATGTTTCTTGTACTCAAATACCCTTTATCATCAAATTTGTTTTTATTTGCTCGAATAATTTTCAAGTTATGCAAAAATTTTGTATGGAAACCCCCTTTCCTCATTTATATCTCACCGCTGAAAGGAAAGAAGGGCCTCAATTTTTCATTTAATCATTTCCAGGGAACCAAACCATCAAAGAAACATTCTTCGTACCGAAAAACTTTTCCATGCCAAATTTGGTTCCATTTGCATGATCAGTTCTTCACCTGCCAAGCTTCACCCCTCACGCATCTTGCGAGTGGGAGGGACAGTTTATCCTTTGGACATTTGTTTATACATTTCATTGTCATTTTCTGTACTACTTGGTCGCCTTTAAACTCCCGCGTTTGTCCATCACAATACAGATCGTATGTCTTATAACGCACCAGATTTCCATCACATTTGAAGATCCCATCTAGGATTCTTGCATACCGTCAAACGGGGCATCATGCAACAGCGGGGTTAGATGCATCATTTATATAACACAACACTGAATCAATTTTTAGTTTAATGTATTGTAATAAAGTTGTCTTTTAATGATAACAAAATGATGATGACATAATTTCTCACATCTTAAGCCAGTTTTTAAAAAGTTTTTTATTTTAATATAAAATTTGAAAAATCGAGCAATAAATGTACAAATTTTAACATTTTTCGATGCTGAAAAAAACTTTACCCAGTATGAAGGATTGGCTTGATCATATTACCTACAAACTTTTATTGGTTTCCTCATGCTATACCAACACTGTTGGTGTAAAAATATTTTTCGAACAATCACCCAATTTTTTTAAATAAATATTTTTATAATTCAGTTAGGTACCTGGGGTAAAATGCAACAAAATGTAAATCCAACTAACACCTTGTAAATTTCGTATCCATGTGCTGGAATATGAATGTTTTTCATCACGCCTTTATAAACATTGAAATTTCATTCATCTTAACATTTATTTCTATGATTTAAGCATTTAGAATTTTTCCGTAGTATTATGTAACCCCTAAATGTATGCAGCATCCTTTCTTTCAGAAAAAATATAAAAATTTGATTTTACAGACCAAAAACCTACTGCAATTGGTGTTTTCATGCGTAATGGTCTTGAAGGCATCACAAATATATTAAAAACTATTAATTTTCATACGTGTTCTTAAGAATTTTCATTAAAACCAAAATTTGTTGCAAGTTACCCCATTTTCTAAGGAGGGTGAAAATCACATGTTTTTAGAAAATTAAAAATAACTAAAGAAACCAATAATTTTTCTAACTACTCCAATTTGATGTCCCATCATCCTTGAAACTTTTGATGCTTAAGGAGTAGGATTAACTATGAACATAAGTTTTTAAGAAGCCATCGAAGTTGAAAATTTTTGCATGTTGCCCCAGTTGACGGTATATTAAATGAAAGGTTGTCTTAATGTATAGTATTGCCATTCTTTTGAAGCTATTTATATTCTAATTATCTTTGATGTCTTACGGCAAGCTGTTATACATCTTCAAGCCGTTGTAGAATATAGATCGTTATGTAATTTTTTTTCTTAGCAATTGGAAGTCTAAAATCACATGCTCTTCTCGTTTTGTAACTGTAAATGTCGTTTCTGAGCTGTAGATCTCGAGCCAAATATGAAGGCAACATTCATTTTTCATTTTATGGACAAACATCGGGCTGTTATAAAGGTATTGTATGTCTTGTATCTCGCATATTGCATGTCTTCTTTTGAACTTCGATATTCAATTTTCCCATACAAACATAAAAGTTCAAATTTAATCATTTAGGGATGAATCAACCGACAGGATGAAAATCCCAGAGAAAAATAATTTACTCATGTAAACGTTACAGAACAATTCTGCAAAAAATCATGGATGAGTTTTAAACCGAAACGAAGCTTTTAAGACCCCAGGGTTTGAGAAATTCAAAAATAACCCCAAATCGACTCAGTGTAGTGTCACAGTAGAAGTAGGATTGAGCAACAGAAATTCAAATGTGGCATAAAAACTTCACATAAATGATTTTTTGCCAAAGTCAAACAGCTATTTTTCCGACAAAATACACCATATTTTTTTGATTGTATATTCAATTAAGCTTATCATCGACTTGTACTTCTAGATACTTTGTTCAACGTACTCTTTCGATCACAGATCAGCAATAAGAGCAATCTACAATTTTGCTGTTATCTATAATCATCCAGTGGGTTTGATCGAGAATCAGACATAATTTTCTCTGTTTCAGAAATTCAGTAATGTTTTCCAGATCGACATTTGATTCATGCATTATGAGTTCTACATTTTTACCAGTCGAATAAGACACTGAATCATCAGTAAACAGTTTGAGGTGACCATGTTGTAGACACATTATCAAGTCGTTTATAAGATAAATAGAATTGGCCCCAGGACACTTCCTTGGGGGGCACGCAAATCATTTGCTATATACAAAGAGTAAATTTGTCCGTTGAATTATTTTTTTTCTATGTGACTTTGAAAACAGTTTAAGACCATGTCACATAAACCGATTGTTGCTTACACGTTCAACAATTTCAGTCGATCAATCCTTTCAAACGCTCTCTTGAAATCAAAGAAAACGGCAACTGTATAGTTACAATTTTTCAGCATTATCTTTCCATTTTAGAAGTGTCGAATTTACTGCTGTTTCTAGGGAATGTTGTTTCCTAAATCCAGATTGTTCTTCAATTAAAATATTTTCCAATTCAATGAACTGTAGCAATTGCCGTTTTACTACCAATTCCAGCACCTTTTCTTGTAACTCCAACATGATGATAGGTCTGGAAAAAGTTGACTCTTGTGTTTTTGAACAGGAACCACAGTTGAAAACTTCCATGTATCCGACATTGTACCGGATTGCAGACTTGTGTATATAATTTCTTATAATGGCTTTGCGAGTATTGTTAAAGAATCCTTGAAAACTTTAAATGATACTTTATCGATGCCTGCTGTAGATTTAATGTTGTTTACTATCATCAAGGTTGGTCGGCTCTTCTCAAACAACAAAGAGCCGGGAGAAAACAACACTGTTTTCAGTTTGGCTTCCGAGTGTAATCCTCTTTCGCTGATCGTGCTCCACTCGTTACCCGAGTTCACACGAGCTGTAAGTGACTCGGACGGTAAGTGTGAGAGCATTCACATCTGAGTGAGAGAAAGAGAATTCTTAACAAAGAGCGCCCTGTGTTTCAGTCATACACCCCACACAGCAAATATAATTCGTGTAATTTTAGATCGGAAACGATGCACGAAAACGGAACATCGTTTTTGATCTAAAATTCTATTATGGAGTGTAAATTTTGATCGAAAGCGATGCACGAAAATCGAACGGCTTATTGTCGTGTTTAAAAAAAGGGATGTAAATTTTTTTAATTCATTCTGGATATTTGCTATTTTTAGTAAATATTCAGGTTTCAAATATTAAAAGCCTTATGAAAAATACAAAGATACAATAAATATTTTTATTGAACACTTATTTTGAAACAAAGCACTTACAGACAGTATAATAATTTTTTTTCACCAAATAATGGGCAGCGCCGGAAGTCAAAGATGTACACCCTGGTCAGTGTCACCAGTCATATTGTTAGTAGGATTTCTGTGCCGGACAATCCGGATCCACGTCACTGTAAAAAAGAAAGGAAAACTGTTAAATTTCGACAAATTTAGTTTTTTTCCCTTTATTTCACTTCATTTACCTTCATCCGTTCGGAATTCCATGGCATTTTCGAGCTTTTATGAATCAAATACCGCATTCAGCAAACAGCAAATCTTGCTCGTACGGTGCCTGTGTGGAGCTTCGAAAATAGAACCTCTGCTATCATACGGCAGAGGCTGGGACTTGAGTTCCCATTTTCGACAGACTTTCACTTTTTACTTTCACCTTATCAGTGCTTTAACTATTATCACCACGAGTGAAAACAAGTAAACTTAAGCCGCGAAAGAAAGGAAAACAATAGATCTGTAATTGTTTACATCGTTTTTCATGTAAAATTATCTCTTATCGTTGCTTTCTACACAGCAAGAAAAATTCGTGTAAATTTAGATCGAAAACGATGCACGAAAACGGAACATCGATTTCGATGTAAAATTCTATCACGGTTTATTTTTTTCCAGGATGTAATTTTTGAGGCATGTAAATTTAGATTGAAATCAATGCACGAGATCGGATCACAAAAGCCGTCGTGTAAAAATACACAGGGATGTAAATTTTTAAATTTATTATCGTAAATATTGATATTTTTGCTAAATATTCAGATTTTTCTTTTGTCTTTAAATGAATACGCCCACATGTATTATTTTTAATTCACATTTATTTACAAAACTGAAAATTAAAACACCATCACGGAAAGTGTCAAGCTGGAATTGTTGTTGCATCCGGATTCCCAGCACGGGGATGTTTCTACTGCAGTTCAGCGTCATCAGTAGGGGAGAATGAGGATACTTGATCCCTGGGGATACTTGATTCCTTAGCTATATCTCGGAACTGGAAGGTCTTACAAAGATCAAATGTTCTAGAAAAATGTGCCAAAGTGAGCAAATTAACATTGCTTGTAGTTTAAAATTTTTAAACAAAATCATTGTTTGAGTAGTTGAACTTTGTTTGAAAAATTTCACAAAATGTAACTTGAAGATCTTTTTTCATCACTTTAAAATGTTCCTTACATGGAAAAATTATGAAAAAAATATTTGTTCCAATGTATCAATCGTTCGAGTGTAAAATGAACTTCATAATGCCATATTTTCAAACAAATGGAAAACTCTCAACTTTTTTCAGAAAAAGTTTTCTAAAATGTTGATTATGGGTACAATTGATCCCCTAGAGTTGGGTACAATTGATCCCCCTTTCAAACGGCATATTCTTCTTCTGAATTGATCGTTATGATTGCTGATTACGAAATTACTAATATTTATCCAAAAACTAATATTTATCAAACAATTGTCTGAAGAAAAGAGCAAAAATAATTAATTTTCTCTTAATTATAAAACATAGCGCCTTTAAGTATGCAATGTTATTAGCGTTGAGACAAAGTTATAGAATTTTCTTCTTATGTCTGCTATAAATTGTGAAATGAGAACAAACATGAGCAAAATAGTCAATTAACATTCTATCTTGGGGTTTTGTTTGATTTTTATACAAGAATTAGGGCTTCCTGATTAAAAGATCAAGTCACCTTCAATAGGGGATCATGTCTCCCCTAACTTCAGAAAAATCGCAATTTTTTTACTCCCACGAAAATGCTTCTAGTTCATCAACGGGTTCAAGTATCGTTCTAATTTTTGGAGCATAGAAACTTGAAGTTACAAGGTGTCAGAAAATGTCAAAGACGGCGAGTTGCTAAATTTTTCCAAAAAGATATGGTGAAAAACAGAAAAGGGGATCAAGTATCCCCACTCTCCCCTATCCTCGAATGGTTCCGGAAAATCATGATCTTTCGCTTAGCACTTGGACACTTGGATCTGACAAAAGTTTCTCCGGATAATAACTGTCCGGATATCAGCCTCTGCGAAAAAATCTGACCTTGCTGTAATGGAGAAAAAACTAGTCAGTTTCAACTGCATTCTTCATTTCACGTATACTTACGACTTTAAAAGACTCTAAAAGTGCTGCTGTAGGTAGCTACGCCTTTGATCGACTCGTTTCCGAATAATTTTTCGACTTGTTTACTTTGTGCGCAAACTAACGAAATATAAAAAGGCAGAAGTTAAATATTTGCATTCAATTTTAAATCAAACAGATCTAATTTTACACTGTTTGTGACATAAATTTCATTGACCGGTTGATTTTTGCATGACGCAATGTAAAATTACATCAAAACAGTTTATTTCTATCCTATTTTTGAAAAAAGTCTAATATTTCATCAAAAGGAGTTTAAAATTACATCTTTTTGCAATTATACTCAAGAAAAAATAGATCGCTCTTTTTTTAGATTCCGTGTACTTTTAGAAATTTTTTGCTGTGTAGATCATGCAGTGTAAATTTATTGCATAGAGTTTAATTTTACACTTTTTATTTTAAAGCGATGAAAAATAGACCAAAAATAGTTTGAAATTACATCGTTTTTGAATTAAACTAGGAAAAAAAAATAGATGCCACACAGTTTAGATTGCGTATAATATTAGAAATTTTTTGCTGTGCAGAGTAAATGAAGAAAAAAAATATTTAGACTCCATACAACGTAGAAAAAATAACAACGTAGAAAAAATAACAACAATTTCTCCCCCACTACCATGCCCACTACTGTTTGCTGTTTTGGATTCTTTTTTCCTGTAAAAGGTAGCGTTCGAAGAAGAGGTGCCAGGTGGTTTCGTCAAAAAATCAGAACACCGCGAAGAACAAAAAAACAGGATTTTTCAGGACACCAGTAGAATGGTGGAACTGAAATGCAGCTCCTCTTAGATTGCATAAATTAAGGCGGAATAGCAGTGCGCCTTAATTTATGCAACAGAAGAGATAAGAAGTTAGGTGGCTTGTAGTTTATATCGAAAAACACCGTTCAAATATCATCTGAACCGAAGATTACCACTGGTTTAAGAGGTTAAAATGTTTTATTTCAAAATCAATTGCAATGAAGATCAGGACGGGTTCTAGAAAATTAGTACAAACCTTTGATTCGGAGAGCAGCATCTTTTCTCGTGAACGTGCCAGGAATAAACTGAGTTATCTCTCAGATTTCTCCTCAACACAATGCGCAACAGATTTTTCCGGAGAAGGGAATTCTCTTCATCAGCGGATGTGAATGCTCTCGCTCACTCCTATGTGTTGACAATCTTACTCTAGATTTCAGTGCGATTTATCACAAGCCGATCTGAGGAGTTTTGCCATCTATGATCAGATCTATACATTTCAATAATTGGTTTAAGCTGGAAATCCCTCAAACTGATTTATCAGGATGCAGCTATATTGATACAGATTTTTATTTACTCAATTGTAAGGAAAAAGATTTTGTTTCAAAACAAGTAGGTAATCTGCTGTAGTTGAATTCGAAAATCTGTATGACTCAATCAAACCAGAAGACCACCAAAAAACAGTAAACGGTGAGTCTTCTTCTTGATTCGGAATCCCATGAATAATCCCGACAAGTGAAAGTCTCCGAAGCACCCAAAATTGATATTAATGCTTCAACACGTTTTCCCATTCATTCTGCGCTGGTAGGATAAATTTCGCACCATACTTTTCAGAACAACTTCGATAAATCATTCATATTGGTGGAGAGCTGCCGCTTTAATGAAAGGATCTTCGGAAGAAATTTCGCACTTGTTCTTCCCTGCCAGACGATAGCGTAACGACGAAATTTCCGGATGGACTACCGAAAATGGTTCCAGATTCACACCATTGAAAATTCCAATTTTCGAATGGCGAAACCGTCGATAGCAATGAATATTTCGCTTCCGAACCGGGTCCAACATTTTTTTTGTTCTTTCTTTCCTTTCCGCAATATTCAAATCAGTTGTTTGGACGAAAAACAAGATGATGCCCGACTGGAAGTTCTCTATCTCTTGTGCTTTTTTCATTTTTCAGAATGTTAGATCCCGCAGCAAACTTCAAACCGTCAAAAATGAGCAGATAGGAATATTTTAACAGACTGGATTAAGATTGGATTTTTGATCTGATGCTAAAAGAGGTTTTAGAATTGCTGATGAAAAACTTCAACTTGAAATTGTCTAGCAGTTTGAAATATTCTTGAAAAATGTTATATGATTTTATTTTTTAGAAAACCATCTGTATAAATCATGATTACTGATTTGATTGATGATTTGTTTTTTATTTTCCGAAATATGTCCTAAGAAACTATAAACGTAAAATCGTTTTCATCCTATATAATCAATTTGTTGAACTAATTTGAATTTTTTTTTTCATGAAGACGATTTTTCTGATTTGCCACCCACTTAATAAATAATGCAAAAGAATCACTGACAGGCATTTTGTGAAATCGGAATAGATACAATCCCGCATCGAAGACCATTAATAAGTCGCAATCATTCAATGTTACTCGGATCTGGAGGCTCGTTTTTTTCCGTAGATATTCGTTGCCTTGTAGGGTCACTCCGGGAGAAAAAATTGAAAGCCATTTCGGCCCAACTTAACACCCATGTCATCAATCACCCGGAGAGCACTAAATAAGGCAATAAATCGTCTCTCTGCCCGTATGCCGGATTTCAGCAAGGGAACGGAAGCAAACAATTACATACATCAGGAAGCAGCAGATGGTTTGGTTCCATCCGACTAAACAAAAGTTCAGAATATTTTTTGGCAATGCTTCAAAAACTGGACAAAGTGTTGATCGACCGTTAAGTGCAACATCATGCATGAATCAGTCCCGTTGTTAAAGAGAGGACTGTCTATTGCAATGTTTTAACTAAGCACAAGAGTCTTGTGATATATAAGAGGAGTTGGTGACAATTAGATAAAATTGGAATTGAGCTATCGTTGCAAAAGGGATCAGGTCAATGTACATAATTTGTAAGTTATATTTCTTAAACAGTAAATTACACTAAACACTACCACTCAACTTTCATAAGCAAATGAAATCAGGGTGGCCACAACTTTTTCACTGTGCAACTCGCGGTTTTTTCCCGGTAATAATTTCAAGGTTTTCCAGGCTTTGATGGTTGGAAATTTTCAACTTATTTCATTGATTTAGATGTTTCATAACATTCACATCATTGAACGTTCAGACGAACTCGATTCTGTTTCAAGGTTTTTATCACCTTTTCTAAAAATTATCACAAACATCCTACACAAAATTGTTTTGAGTGTAGAAAAGGTTGATTTGGCGACGCTTTAATGCATTTAAAACATAATTTTAATGGTTGTTTTTAAATCCTGTTTACAATTTTTTTTTAAATGGTTTGTTAAATAATGTTTTCAATTAATTAAAAATAAATACAAAAAAATCAGTTCTTATTATGGCCATTTTAAAAATCAAAAGTAATAAAATGAATCAAATGTAATATTTTATCATTTTTAAAAAGTTACAGGCACCACGTGTGCCATTACGTTTCACTAAATTCATGTCTTCGGGAATTTTAAAATTGTTCTGAAGTGCATTAAATCTCAAAATTTATCTCACAGATTTTCAGAGGATTGTTCATAGTTGCATCATATTTTTCAAAATATTAGTAAAATTTTAGTAACATTATAGTTGTTATGAACACTTGTTTTATGTTTAAATTACCGAAACCATCAAGATCTTTAAAAAAAGCCGTTATACATTTTTTTTTGTGTAAGCAGGTATGCGGTTCTGTCTTGGCCTTAGGGAATCGCCTGATTTCTGGTTCCGATCGCGGGATACGTGACACTCTCTAGGAGTGTGTTCTCTTGGACAAGGTACGCGGTCGACTGATGCTGTGTAGTAAGCAGTGTTGCCGGTTCGTCTGCTTTGTGGGTGTTATAATAATGTTATATATTCCGGCGCTGCACATCTCCCCCCTTCTCACATGTTTTCAATTGAGTAAAACAATCAGCAAAAAAATATCTGAGTTTTATCAGGTAATCAAATTACGAGGTCGAGATATTTTACTAGACCTAAAATATATTGAGGATCTTGAAGCATCTTCCTCATCCACCTACTATCCTTACTTAACATTGGTCGATTGCCTAAGTGAACGATTCTGAATTCCAATAACACAAATGACTCCATAAAATCACTTTCCGAATAGCTACATTGCCAAAAAATAACCAATATTCTGGTTGCTCTCATTCATTTTATCTAAATTATTAAATTGTTTGATATCAATATAAAGATTCCAGAGCTCAGGCATAATATGCATATTTCGTCATTAATCTTGTGATAACTATTAATTCATTCTCAGTTATCACATTTCCATTTCTTCGTCTCATAGATTAAACCAATACAACTGTGCACGGTTTGAAATAAGCTTACAAATTTTATTTTCAGTTTAAAAGTGTTTTCTAAAATTACAATTTGAACGAACTAGTTTCACAGTTGTCTTCAATTTACGCTTTTGGTTAAGAACCTAAATTCCATCCAGACCAATAAAATTTCATTTTGGTTTAAGGATCATTCCAATACTGAATGAGGTCAAGTTTTCATTCTTGTATAAGTAATACTCAAGAAAAGATCAGTGTTGATGATGTCATAAACGTCCTTCAAACATCCTTCTTCTTTCGTTTTTTTGTTATTTCGTGATCAGTTTTGTCACCAACTCAAATAGTTTTCTAGCTCGTTTTTTTAGCTTTCTAATCGGACGATTCTCGCGGACCTCGAAATGAGCTTATTTTTACTCTGGACAAGGTTACTGAGTCGTCTCTTCAAGAGGACTTTTAAGAGTGCCGATTTCATTGATCGTCATCTGGTGTTGCTAGACGGTTGACCACAAATATGTTAGCTGTGTGTGATGATTTTCACTATTTTTCTTTCAGCCAGCTTTTTTTTTAGCCACCTATTTCAGCTACCTTCTAGACGCTATTTTATTTCTTGGCTAGCTATACAAGTTACCAATTCCAACAGCTTTCGAGGCGCATTATTTTCACATTTGACTAGCATTCAAAGATACCAGTCAAGCGTCATTTCAGGTGCGCTGTAACTAGTAAACGATCTTTCCCAAGCCGCTATCTATATATTGGCCTTTGAGACACGCTTTCTGAGGTGCCATATCAAGCGGACCAACGCACGCTTTTATTCTACAGCTCAATTCTCTGAGGCGCAAGATCAAGCTGCCTCTCAGAAGTACTGCTATGACTGCCTTCAGAGCGTGCTGTTATCCGGGATTTTCATTTTAAGGCACGTTTTTTTTGGTAAACTTTATGAGCCGCGACCCCCTCCAAGCACGCTTTCAGTTTCCAAGCAAACTCTATGAGCTGCAAAACCAAAGGACCTTCAAGACACATTTTTTTTCGGAAAGCTTTATGACGCCATGCAACGCTGTACGCGGACTTCCAGGCAGGTTTTTATGCTCTTGGGTCAATTTCTCCAATCCTCCCAATCTTGCAGCCTTCGAGGCACCCTTTCGTTTCGAGCCATTTCTCTGATTGCCACCCTAGCAGCGGCCATCCAGTGAAGATTTTGCTCTTCAAACAGCTCTATGGGAGATATTCAACAAACACTATCTACACCATGTCCTTCATAATAGAGTTTCGATTAGTTTTCGGGAACAGTCATGCATTTTCTTTTTATTAGAAAACGTCAAAAATTTTACCAGGCATCTCGGAATTTTGAGCATTCTATCTTTTATTGTTCAGGCTAGCTCTCTAAGCCGCCTTTCAGATACACGCTTTCTTTCGGGTTGGCTACCCCAAGCCACCTAATCTTACGACCCTTGACGCATACTTTCTCTTCGGACTAGCTCCCTGAGCCGCCATATTATGCAACAGGTGGCATTCCAGGCACGCTCTTGCTACCGGTCTGGCTTCCCGAAGCCACCCAATATGGCGGTCTTCAAGTGCTCTCACACTAACCGCCCTTCCAGATACGCTCTTTCTGAGCGAGGTTTTTGTTACCGTAGAGGCTCCTCGTAGACTTGCTCACTTTTATGGGCTGATAGTCAAATGCCGCCAACTACTCATGCAACCTTACGGTCCCTTTTTTGGAACTTTCCAAGCAGTTTACTCACGCGGCCTTCCAGTCACGCTTTCCAAGCTACTAACTCATGCGGCCTTCGAGGCACGCTCTTGCAAGCATTGCATGCCGCCAACTTATGCGGCCTTCAAGGCGCTTCTGGCAAGCTTTCCAAGCCGCCAACTCATGCGGCCTTCGAGGCGCGCTTCTGGCAAGCTTTCCAAGCCGCCAACTCATGCGGCCTTCGAGGCGCGCTTCTGGCAAGCTTTCCAAGCCGCCAACTCATGCGGCCCTCGAGACGCGCTTCTGGCAAGCTTTCTAAGCCGCCAACTCATGCGGCCTTCAAGGCGCTTCTGGCAAGCTTTCCAAGCCGCCAACTCATGCGGCCTTCGAGGCGCGCTTCTGGCAAGCTTTCCAAGCCGCCAACTCATGCGGCCCTCGAGACGCGCTTCTGGCAAGCTTTCTAAGCCGCCAACTCATGCGGCCTTCCAGGCACGCATCACAAGCAGCCTTCGACAAGGCACGCTCTGGCCAGCTTTCCAAGCCGCCATTTGCTCTGGCCTTCCAGGTACGATTTGCTCTCTCCGTTCTCCACTCACTTTTTTCACCTTCTCTGCAAAAATGCAGCAAGCCACTCAAAAGCCGCCACTGTGGTAAAAAAAATCACTTTCTTCTATGCCGCCGGTAATCAGGCGATTCTCAAGAACTTCTTATTTTAAGCAAAAACTTTCACTCCTAGCAGGTTCGCCAATATGCGGTTCCGTCTTGGCCTTAGGGAATCGCCTGATTTCTGGTTCCGATCGCGGGATACGTGACACTCTCTAGGAGTGTGTTCTCTTGGACAAGGTACGCGGTCGACTGATGCTGTGTAGTAAGCAGTGTTGCCGGTTCGTCTGCTTTGTGGGTGTTATAATAATGTTATATATTCCGGCACTGCACAGCAGGGAAAAGCCCCTAGGAGTGTAGCACTCTTCAAGCCACTTCTCCCAAAGGCATAAAACCTCCTCATCTCTTTTTTTCCAATTTTTTTTTATTATTATTTTTTCAATGGTGTTGTAACAATGTATTTTTACAATTTTCACTTTCATTTTGATATTAGAAACAATGTTAATAAATGGTTTTCTGGCGTGGGTGACTGGTGGCGGTGGGTGGAGGCAGTGGGTGGTGGCGGGCGGTAGCGGCTGGTGGCGAGAAGATAAAAAGATTTGCATGGGCATTAGTTTTATTGACTAACTAAATTCAGGCGATGAGGATTCAGAGACTTCATGCGTTTCCAGTGAGGAGATCCTCTTTTAAAGGAACGCTGGTTGGCAGGCTACCTAAGTACGGACTGTTGGCTTAACTCATTGGATGAAGGATTATAATTTAGATCTCATGTGCTTTTTGATGAGCGTTTTAAATTTGGTGGTGCTTCTTTCAGATCGTATGTCCGCAGGTAGTTGGTTGTAACAGATTTTACCGTAGTAAGTGAAAGCTTTTTCAGCAAATTCTGTGGTGGGTTGTCGTACATACAAATGGGTTATGTAGATGATTGTGGATTATGGATGCAGCTTGGAGTTCTCTCAATGCATTGATTGGCAGGGTAGATTCATCTGCTTCGTGAAAGGATACAGCCTTGTAGGATACAGCCTTGGACGCTTGTATACAGCCTTCAAACAACGATTTTGAGCTATCTGTAGAGGTTTTAGTCTTGTTCTAGCTGCGGCTCCCCAGATGAATACCAGGTATTGAAGTTTGGACTGAACAAACGCATGGTACATGATGGAAAGTTGTTTTTGAGGTACGAAGCTATTGATTTTCCAGTAGTCCGCCTGCTGTAACGACTTCATTTTTAAGTTTTCGTATATGGTGTGTCCATCTTAACGGTGAGTCCCATTTTTACCGAATTAACAATAAGCTCATGTATTTCAGTATCAGCAGATTGCAACGGATTTTCGATCATGTGTTTCGTTTTGGATAAATTGAGGGACAACTTGTTTTCGCTGAAGAATTCTTGGAGAAGTTTCACTTATTGTCTTCAGATTTGTGCTCGATGATATTGTTAAGATTTTCTTCTACGTACAGTAAGCAGGTATCATCAGCAAATCATGGGTTTTCCGTGGAGCTGCAAGTTAGGCAAATCATTCACGTAGATCAGGAACACCAGGGGGCCTAAGTTACTCCCTTGAGGCACTCCGACTTTGAGAGGGCAAATATAACTCTTAAATCCGTTTAATATCACGTGCTGGTTTCTGTTCAACAGGTAACTTTTCATGAGGTCATGTGATTTTCCACGAATCCCATAAAAGTGTTATTTTTTCAGAAGGATCGTGTGGTCGATTGTGTCGAATGCCTTTTTCAGGCCCAGAAAGAGAAGGCCAGTTTTTTTTTTGTTTTCTAGTGCATGATAAATTTCAGAAAACAACTCGGAGGTCGTAGTAGTGGTGCTTGAACCTGATCGGAATCCAAATTTATGCTTATTGAGTACATTATTTTGTTGAAGAAAGTCGTTAGTTCGTGAGACTAACATTTTTTCAATGAGTTTACTCAAGACTGGCAGAATTGAGATTGGACGATAGTTGTTAACATATGATATGTCAAAACGTAAATACCAAATGACTAATGGATGATAATTTTTGAAAGATCACAAATCCTAGACGCAGTGTTTAAAATCCACTAGAAATATTGCCAATACTAAAAGTTATTACATAACGAGATATCAGACTATTTTTTATCATTATAACATAAATAGACCCTACCATTTTCCGACATACTTGTCTTCTTTTTTAAATCCCCTTTTTGCAGTTCAATAAAGATTTTTTAATTTTTAATTCCATGAAAAGGTAGTTTTTAAGAAACAATTTATCAAACATTTTTTTTGTAACATAAGTCAAAAGTTCTCAATACAGAACTTGGGAATCACGATCTAAATTAAGAATTCTCATTGCAAAAATTTGTCGACTGTTTGAACAGTTTAGAATAAACAGTTTTGGGTATTATTTATCAGCATATCAAAGTTTGTGACAAACCAATATGAATGTTCCATTAGACTGATTCCACTTGGGGTCATTTTTGAATTTCTCAGGCCTTGGGATCAGAATAAAATATGTTATTTTCCCTTACAAACATTGAAAGTTCAAATTTACTCATCGTTAGATAAAAATTCTGCAAAAAAAGCATGGATGCGTTTAAATAGAATCAAACCCCTTTTTAGAACCCAGAATTGAGAAATTCAAAAATGACCCTAAATCGACTCAATCTTATGATACATTTGTTACAATTTAGATTCACCAACTGTTTTTTTTTGCTAAGGAATTTCAATTTCGAAATGAATACTTGAAAAAATACGAAAACATTAGAAAATTATGGTTTTCAAATTTATGATAATTTATCAAAGTTTGCATGTCAACAAACATAAGAAAACATTCATTGTTTAACCTCATAGCGTAGTAAAATTGTAAAACACAATTTTTCAGCTTAAATCGGTTGAATCTCAAATTTAACTGGTTTAGAAACTCTGAACGCTGAATTCAGAGCCCAGGAATTTGAAGCTATAAGCCATACATAGTTTTAGAAATCAGAAATCAGTTTCTTCAATCAGAGATTCAGAATAAAGCTGTACCGGATATTCGGGCCAAATATTTCCCAAATTTTTATTTTGTCGAATATTCAATGTTCATTTGATAGAAGTTTGAAGCGGTCATTAAAGTTTCAAACAAAACATTGTAGAGCATTTCTTAATCATACTGTATAGGTACGCCCCCTATATGGTCTCGATTTTTGTTTCTACAGTTCTTAAACTTGATTCAGCACTGCAAAACGTTGCAAACAAATTTTATAGTTTAAAAAACTATCTTTCAAATATGACTTCAAATATTTTTATTATTCTCCGTTCGATCGAGGATTAAGATATAAACTAACTATTCTACTTTCAGAGAAACAAATGAAACCAATTAAAAGAAAACCCCGGTCTTCGAAAAAGTTGCTCATTGATTCAAACCTTTCTATTTCTTTCTTTTTTCGCGTATCTTAAAAATATTGTAATTTGTTTAACCTTCCAAAGCCGTTCGCTAAATATCCGTTTCGGGGAAATATGAGTTGTAATTTGATTTTATTCTCCTGGCTGTAAATGTTAACCGATTTTGATGATATTATATTCATTGTGTAGGTAATTTATTCTTATTACTCAACATTTAAAAATAAAGTCGATATGTATTACCAGGTTATCAGAAACTGGTTCAGAAAGTAAAAAGTTCGAAAAATCAATTATGTTTTTAAAATACGCATAACTTCTGACAGCTTTTCTGTATTAAATTATTTCATTGATGTTTGAAATTGTCAAGAATCCATCTATCCGACAATGTATAGATATGTTGGGATCCAATGAAAGTTTTTACCGCTATGACAGATCTTCCGGTAGAAAAAGTCTTGCTTTAAAAAAACGTCATCCAGTTTTGGCTTTGCTTAGCTGTATTTCATTTCTCAATGAACCGATTTTAAAAACTCAAATTTTAATTTTTTGGCGTTAATTTGATCATTATTTTCATGGAACATACTTGGTCTGTCAAAACTACCAGTTCATCAGTATACTGGAATGATGATAAAGATGTTTGAAATGTGCGCCTCGGGTCATATTGACCCGAACGGCTTTGGAGGGTTAAATAGATACCGTAAACTGGGGGAACTTTGATCAGCGGGGTAACTTTGATCAACATGAAATTTTTACAGATAATCATCATTAACTAAGTTTAAAGTTAAAATATCTGAAAACTGTTTACTACGATTGAAAGCCTTTAAATTAAGTTACAAATAAGCTGAATTTGGTTTTTATTAGAATATTTTTTATATTACTTCAATTGCAATTTTAAAATCTTAAAATATCTTGGTTTTTGAAGGCTCACAAACAAACATCTCTCCTGATCAAATTTAAGCATTTAGAAGCAAATGGGTTGTCAAATGTGAAAGTTCCACTTTTTTCTTGGTTTGGGTTTAGTTTAAGTGTTATTTTTATGGTCATTTGATGATAATTTTTGGATATTGAAAAAAATCGGTCATTTTCCATGAAAAAGCTCGTATAGAAAAAATGGGTAAAAACCCTATCAAATTATTAAGATTGAAGAAAAAACGAATATAGGAACAGTGCATGGGGGGAATTGCATGAAGATAAAATTTCATTTGTTTTTGAGGCCAAAAAATATAAAGAAATGTTTATAATTTTTGCCCCTAAATGTATGCAGCAACATTATCCATCTTTTGAGTATATTTGTTTTTGAAAGAAAACGTTGAAAAATTCAATCGAGTCCAAAAAAAAAATACTGTTATCGATATTTTAAGCCTTCTGTGCTAAATGGCATCAAAACAATAAATTTGAAGATGTTGAGATACGTTTAAACCAAAGTGATCAAAGTTACCCCGAAACTCGAAATCTGGTTTTGTAACAAACATTTAATTATGACCACAAACGTCGTTTGAATTTACTGCAATCAATGATCATGTTTGATACTCCTCCCCTCAGTAAGGGTTTTAAAGCTTTTAGGTATTACGAAAAAGCAACACCTTCTAAAATATTCAAAAATGAATGAAAAAAGTGATCAAAGTTCCCCCAGTTTACGGTACTGTCACGACTAGGCCCGTGCGAAGGACCCGCCCATGGAGGGGGGTTTTTGAAATTCAAATTTAGCCGAAATAATAACAATACCAAAAATACACAAGAAATAAGTAAATTGATTTCTAAATCATTTTCTTACTAATAATTATCACAAAAACTCTTAAAATAATAAATTTTACTAATAAAATAATTCAACATTTTAAAAACGAATCGAAATGAATATTCCAAACCAATGCTTTTTCTGATAAGTCATTGATAAATTATTCAAAATGATATTCCTTATTCTGAACTAAAAATTAGCTTGAAAATAAATTCTAAGAAATCTAGATATCAAATTTGAAATCAATATTTCTGAGTCACCAGAAAAAGAAAGCAAATCAAAATCTCGAATAAAGCTTCAGACATAAGAATTATAGCACAGATATAGAATACATAAAACATAACAACAGAATTTTCAAATAAATGTCAGATAACGTAAAAAAATAACCATGATGAAAAATTGTTGAAAAATTATAACGATTGTTATTTATTATTCATCTTATTTTATATTTCTTTTCTTCATTTTCAATGGAAAGATCGATTAAAAAAAAAAATTGGAATTTGGAAAAAATTATCACGATTAGAAATGTGAATTCTCGATTGAGAAAAAAATTTTAACTTCAATAGTTGATATTTGAATTTTATTTGATAAAAAGATGATAAAATTTAAAATTTTATTCAAGGCTGCCAGTGATCAAAGTCAAAGATAAAACCCATTTCTGTATAAAAATTCGATATTGATCGAAATTGATATAAAAGGCCAAAAACTGAAGTTCAAAATAATAACTCTATACATATATTTATAACGCAACGTGTCAATTATACTGACAAATTACAGATTAGGAAACGATCAATAAGGAACTGATAAAATACAACTAATGAAATCCAAGTTTTCTGGTAAATATTCAAAGCACAAAGATAATACAAATTTAGGTAAAATTGCGTTTTAAAATTTAACTTTAAAGTTGCTACTTCAAATCATGATCGATTAAAAACACATTATTTAATATAATGAAAATTAGAGCAACTTTTAAAAATTTTCAATCTAAGGTTCTAAAGTGAAAAATTTTAAGATCTGAATATTTTGTCTTTATCAATTGGAATATTGTGAAAAGGACAAAAGATGAAAACTATTGAATTGATAAAATTCAGTTTCAAAGGTAGAAGATTATGTTTTCAAAACACAAAAATTCCAATTTAAAAAACGAAGACAAACTTAAGAAAAATATTTCGTAAAATTAAAAAAGTTATCCTTTAAAATTTAATTTTTATTTAAAATTAAAACAAAAAAATATGAAGAAGAAAAAGATAAGTTTTTAAACATTTTAAAAGGATTTTTTTTATTGAACTCGTCCAATTATTTTAAAAAGATTTTAAAAAGGATTTGATTGAATGATTAATTTGGTAGATTTAAGCATCCTGAACTCGAATTTATTGTCAAATTTCCTCAGTTACGTTGCGTTTTGGTGATATGGAGTTTATAAGCTTTAAAATGTATCAGCTTTAAGCAAAATCAATCATCGATAACTGATGAAGTGACAAATCTACGGTTACAGAAAAAAAAATCTAATTCTGAATTTGTGTATTATGCTCATTTAATTCAATTAAGGAATAATATTCCAAAGATGATGATGCATGATCTAAAAAGTTAAATTCTACAGTTTATAAAAATTTAGAAAGATTCATTACAAGTATTTTTGACATTACTGAATAAAGTTTTCAAAAAATTTAATACATTTAACAAAATTTTTTCAGGCTTGCAAAACATTTAGATTTGTGCATAAAAATATTGTATATTCAATTTGGTTTAAAATTTCATTAAAGATGTGGAAAAGTACACAAATTGAAGACCTTTATAACTTTTTCGCAGAATTCAAAATTGCTTGAAGTCTTGAAGAAAGTTGAAAATTGATTTATACCTTTATTTTTAGATCTTGTGATTTTGTTTTAAAGTTTTGTCAAAATAATGCAGAAATTTCTTAAATGATTTTGAAATATTTGCAAAAATTATTCAAAAAACAAAAGCTGAGAGCAAAACTGCATCTTTAGATCCAGGGCACATAAATAAGTCAATATTAGCTTTTAAATGCTTTGCACCTCGAAGGATGTTAATTTCGTTGCATTGTGTAATTATACAAAAAGTCATTGAATGTAATGTTGAGCACTTAGAAGAATAAAAAACAGAAAATAAAATTGACACTGAAATTGGTTTCTATATCATATCAGCACAAGTTTTTGTAAATCAAAATTTTTGATAAATAAGTAGAGAACACTAGGTTTTAGATTTTAATTTGCTTACTCTGATGACCATCGTGAGTCATAATACATGGCTTCCAACTTGTAGATGCATAAAATTAATAATCAATGAATTAATTTTAAAGTAACAATGTTTCAAATTCTGAAGTTTTTTTGTTACACTTGTGGATAGAACCTATTTTAAAGACGAGGTAGGGATTTTATATGTCAAGTTTAGAGTTCCAATGCTTAAGGTTGATTGAATTGCAAATCGAAATTAAGAATTAAAAAGTAGTTTCAATTCGTGAACAGCATATATGTATTAAATGTCGTAAAATAAAATGTCTTAAGCCTAGGGTGATTCAAGAGTAACTTTCTGACTTCCTTGCTTACACTTATTTAACACCTTTTAAGATCAAGTAATTTTTCTTTACTTTTTCGAAAATTTTACTTGGAAAAAATCTTCATGGGGGGGGTTAAACCCCTAAAACCCCCCCCCGTTCGCACGGCCTTGGTCACGACTGCTCGTCGACACGTCTCATCTGAGCATAAACTTAACAACAGTCCTATGATATTTCGATGTACCTACACAAACGTCATACAAAACAATGTTCGAATATAAGATACAATCAATGAGGTAGAAGAAGATGACTAGAAAAATGCAGATCAGAAGTTTTGCACCATTTTCTAAAATATCTAAAAATAACCTATATTTTTTCTGTCCAAACTAAAATCATATCTATATCACATTTAAGTTTATACTCATTGTGCAATAGTAAGTGGAAATAATATCGCAAAATTTGATTTGTTATTACATAAAAATATCAAATTTGCAATAGTTCCGATAACTCAAAACACGAGAACGCAGTGAACAGTAACCAAGGATAGTTTAAGCAATCAAAGGTTCAAGGTGATTTTCAGAAATTTATAAAATATGTTCATAGTTTCTTAACAAAGTGAGATCGTCATATCAGGTAGCAATTTATTAGGCGGTCTTCGATAAGTGCTCTGGTTGGAACAAAGATTGCATCTGGACGTCACTATACCACTCTAGATCTGAGGCGAATTGAGTAGTTGAATTATAAGAAGCTTTAAACGTAAGAAATTCATAAGCTATTAACAAAAAAAGCTTAACAATTGTTTATTTTTCAGGAATATTTAAATCCATCCTACGAATATTAAGATTTTTTTTCAAAAGTAAACCCTCGAATTTAAAAATTTGGAACTGGTAGGAAAAAAACTAATATCAAATTTGGATTCAGCGTCCTCAAATTTATCAAAATTTGCTTTTGAACCTTTAGCACCACGGAAAAATGTAAATTTTTTTGTCTTTTAACAATGTTCAAGTGTCTAGACAAACTCTCATTAAAAAAGGGCTAACATATAAATTCTTCACAGTGTTGTTTTAAAGCCTTAAGGGTAATTCAAGTAAATTTTAACTGAAAATTTTTCAAATTTTATTAAAAAAAATTGTTACGGATCAGAAAAAAATCCTGTTTATTCTTAATTTTTGTAAATTTTCAAATGAATCGCAACAAATTTAGGCTTTAAATAGTGTAATATGAAGTTTTCTAGATAAACTCACTGATTGGTTTCGAAAAAGGTGAAATTTGAAAGAACAATTTAAAAAATAGTTTACTTGTGACTTTTTCCCAAACAGGACGTTTGATAGGAGATCGTTCAAAAAAAAAAAAATCTTCGTGTAGTGCGTCAATATGATTTGTTTATTTATTTTAAATTTCTGTCTCGTGTTTAACTCTTTAATTAAACACTATCACTGGAAAATATAATATTAGTCTCTTTTTTACATTTCCAAGTTTGCAATAAAGAGTTCTGATTTCAAACTCTTACTTTGATCCACTTGTTTTTATATGATTGATAGTGTTTTTAATGATTTTAATGATATGCGATACTTGAACAAATTTAAAATTAATTTTTAAATTTCTCATCTCATTCTTCGAGACAGTTTTTAGCTCTGGGTTTCGGTGAAAATTTGGTTTTTTTTTTCAATTCAAAGGTAATTGAAGAGGGATTAGAGTGATTTTCTTACCACACATTTTTGGAACTGTTGAATTTTGACATAGGATTTTAAATGATAATTTTAAATTTTGAGTTGAACCTCAGATCTTGGAACTAGACCTGAATTTTGGTTTCCTTTGTAAATTTTTCCGGTTTGTGGTCTTAATTCTCGGATTTTTCTCAGTTTTCCCGGTGCGATTTTCAATTTCGGTTTTTTTCTCGATTTTCCCGGTTCTGTGGCCTCCCCGTGAATTATATCATGACTTTATCTGACCTCACGTAAAAATGCGTAAATTTTAATTCCCAAGTCCTAATAACGAAAATTGAGAATTTGCCGCCGACCGTGGCCTAGAGGATAGCGTTCAAGTCTTCTAAGCCAGAGGTCATGAGATCGAATCCCGGTCACGGCGTACATAGTACACTTTCTGTGTTTGGTATTTTAGGATTTGTAAGATGCTAGCCATCTTATCTTTGAAAGATGTATGCCTTAGAGTTAAGTAAATTAGATCTCTTCAAAGAAATATGAAGTTTCACTGAGATCCTATATGTGTGTGTTCGTTTCGTTTAAAAAAAAAAAAGGTTGAATTCACATTTGAATTTTGTAAAACAAGATATCAAAGCAAATGGATATGCCAATTTTGAGAAAAATTTGAATTTAAATTTTTTAAACGATTTTGTAACAGGTTTTAGCTAAATTTCATAACAAATTAAGAGTTCTAGTTTCTTTTTTCAAATATTAGATATATGTTTTCTTATATCAAGACGTACGTCTGTACGTTTGTACGTCTCAGTGGTCAAGTGGTTAGCGTGGAAAGACGGTAATCGCTGGTCCACTGATGGCATGGATTCGATTTCCATCTCGGTACTGGGTGTTTAATGTTAATTCTAAGCTGTCCACGTCATATATTCAGTCTGTCTTTTAAGACTATGGTGAGGCAATTTTGGCTGAAATATATCACAATTTCTTAACAAAATGAACTAAAAAATTTGATCTGACCTATAGTTAGGCTTTCAAAAATTGAAAATCGAGGGTAGCGCCCAAATCTTTGTTGGAAAATTGTTGAAATCATTGATTTTGAAAAAAAAATGAAAAAATGTATTTTAACTGTTCATTCCAGTCAGTTGTAAAAGTTGTCTCAGTTTTGTGAAACAAATTTAGTGGATAATGAAATAATATATTTTTTGAAGTTATTTTTGAATTTTGATGTCTGAATATGCAGTAACAAGCTTTTTGATGATGAAAAATGAGACGTTCCGTAAAACGGGTTAAGATTGGTAACTTTTTTCAATATTTCTCGATTATTTTTTCTGTTAAGGGGTTGCAGAAATGTATAAGATTACTATAAATTCAATTTAAAAATCGATTTCTTCCTTGTTTAGAATTTTATGCTTTGGAGTAACATTGAACAGTCTCTATTTTGACGGTTTTAACGAGTTTTCTTGATCATAAAGGATGTAAACCATCTTTATAATATTTACAAATGCTAGTAATTGATAAACTAAGGCAGTTCGTGTGTTAAGGTCGAACAACAATTAAAATCGAAAGATGGACCACGGTGCTGCATAAATTATGGGGCTAAAACTTTTAACTTTTTAACTTCTAAAAAAAAAAAAAAATTTTGCCTTTATTCAATGCTCTAAGCCCTCGCACTATTCCCGCATTAATTTTTTTAATCAAAATTCACCATGTGATAGGTTTTCTAGCCTTTTGTCCTAGACATGCTTACGCTTGGAAAATGTCCCTATGTTGTAAATATCAAAAATTTACCTCAAAATCCAACAAAAACTACATCAAAACTAAAAATTTACTAAGGAAAAAAGTTGAACAGTCAAATAAATCAATCTGCTGCTTTTGAACGCTTTGATTTCATCAGGGAGGGTGTTTGTTTGCGAGCCTTCGAGAAAATAGATATATCAAGATTTTGAAATAACATTTTACTTGCATTTGAAATTTTCAAAAACAAACCAAGTTTTACCCAGTTTGATGCTCAACATTTAGGTTTTTACTCATAGAAAAAAGTTTTAAGATATTTCAACTTGACTAAATTTCATGTTGATCAAAGCTACCCCGTTGATCAATGTTTCCCCGTTTTACGGTATCAAAAAAATGTAGCGCCCAAATCTTTGTTGAAAAATTGTTGAAACGTTTAATTAAGATAAACTGAAAAATTTGTACTTTAACTGTTCTTTTCAATTAGTTGTTAAAGCTTTTTCAGTCTTGTGAAAAAATGTAATGGATACTGATATCATAGATTTTTTTTGATATTATTATTTAATTTTCATTTCCCAATCTGCCGTTTCGAGCTTTTGTGTGATGAAAATTGAGAAGTACCTAGTTTATAATTTTTGGTGTTCAATTTCTTTCCTCAGGACTTCTTATCGATTAAGGAACTTGTGATATAAAATCTTATATTTTGTTAAATTTTAGTTCGATGCAGAGCCAAAAGTCCATGAACAATTTACATGAAACTATCCTTCACTGGAAATAAAAAACGACAAACACTATCCATTAGTCACAAAGTTGTTTATTTGGAACAAAACTTCAGCCAGATTAATCGTCATTGAGCAAACGAAAGAAAAAGGTTATCAACGAAACTTCTGCTACCAAACCGAGTGCCAGATAATTTGGTTGCGTAAACAATTTCCAGTGCTGCACTTGCTTTCACTAGTGTATTTTCCCCCTCTTTCTGATAATTTAATTCTCGATCGTTGATTCCATCTTGTTTTCGATCCAAAACTTTTGGGTGGGAGTGAATTTACTAAAAGAAAAAGTTCCTTCCTATTTCTGTTGTGCTCGGTAAAAAGTCATGGGACATTTGCCAAAAAGTTGTTCGGTTGGGCAAAAAAAAGTTGCGACAATCTTTCGAAACCACTTGCGAAGAAAAAAATAGGTCATTGTTAAGCCAACTTTTGTTTAAGTTTTAGGTCGGTAATTCTAAGGTGCCAACGAGGAAAAACCAAATGGATTGGAAACGGAAATGAAGAGTCACATTAAATAAAAATCAAATGAAACGCCAGAAGAAGAAAAAAACCTGGAATAACGGCAAACCGAGCAAGCAAGACAGGAAAAGACCAACCCAAGAAAGGAAAAGATAACTGATAATTGATCGTAATTGTAATGGTTATATCCTCCCATTGTACTTCCGCAAAGTGATATTCTTTTCGTCTGACTCTCTCTGTGGTGATGGTGCGGTTTTTCGCTTTCTTCTCTGCTAAAACCACTTCCTTGTTAAAGGCTTAACGCTCGGGTGGGCGCAAAAAATGATTTTGAGGTGGGATGGGTTTTATTGAAGACTTTTTTTTATTTTCATTTCCTGTAGTAAAGTTTCCTGGAGAGAAACTTTTCGGTCTTTAGAGCAGCACTTTCAAAATATATACTACCCCGAAAGTTTCCTTTGAATCAAAAAAAATTTCAGCCTGAAGCTTTTTTGTGTACTCGATAAAAATAATTCATGAATATATTCTCAGAGGTCGAGAATCAAAATGTACATCACCTTATTTTCCAAGTCAAACCTAGGTTTCAAGTAACAACTCAATTAACCTTACCAATCTATGTCCAAAACTTTTAATTCAGTGTAATTTCGACAAATCGATGATCAAAAAGCCATCATTCATAGCTTTGTTTTGAAGAAACTTTCCACCCAATCAATCGATAAATCATAAACCTCAGCCTACCTCCAGGCGCAAAAAAAAACAGACCCCCGAATCGAGCAACCATGGAAGGCGCTAATGAAACGTTACTAATCCAATTTCGGTGAATTTTGCAAATCTCGAATTTCCACTTGAGACGCCAAGTGGAAAACCTTCTGGCCGGGTTTGAATCCACTTCATCATCATCCTCATCATCCTCGCTCAGATCAGGTTCTGCAGTCAGCCAGCTATCACAAGCCATTGAGCCGGGATCAGACATCTGTCAGTCGAGTCGTGGCAGTGGGTAATCCCGGGAGCTAATGAAACGTTCGAAACGAAACGAAAAACGGATCTTATCTTCCTGCACCACCAATTTGGGCACGGTTTCGACTCGTTGTTGGAAAATTCTGGCATAAGATATTCTGTTGTGGGCTTTGATTGGTGCAGAGCTTCTTGTGATGGCTTAGTGCGCCATCTGAAATTTTGAAGAACGATTCTCCGGTTCGATTGCATGATTTTCGACATCGTCAACAGAAGCTTTACATAATAAAATGTAACACCAAATCCTTCAATCCGGAATCGGTAATCCGACCGTAGACTTTTGGATTGAGGGAAATATCCTTTCAAATTTGTTGCCAAATTTGGTATAGTTTGAAATGCAATTTCCACCTACAAAACATTAAAACCTTTTCAGAAATTTCGCTTTAAGATTGAAAATTAAAACAAAGTTTCAAAACAAAAAATTAGAAAAAAATCCAAGGATCAAGAATCGAGACTAAAGAATTGAAAAATGAGGATTCGGAGAAAACAAAATGGAATTGAGTACTAACAATTCAGAATAGAAAACTGAGAATTGCGAATCGAGTGTTAAGAATTGAGAATTGAGAATAGAGAACTGTGAATATAGAGTTTGAAATTAAGAACTAAAAATAGAGATTAGAGAATTGAGAAATGAGAAATGAGAGTCAAGAATTGAAAATTAAAGATTGAGAATTCAAAATTGAACACTGAGAATTGCGAATCGACGGTAAGGAATTGAGAATTGAAGATTAAGAATTGGAAACTGTGAATAGAGAGTTGAAAATTGAGAACTGAAAACAGAGATTAGAGAATTGAGAAATGAGAATTAAGAGTCAAGAATAGAAAATTGAGGATTGAGAAATGAGAACGGAGAATTGAGAATTAAGAATTAAGAATTGAGAATTGCGAATTGAAAATTGAGTATTAAAAATTGAGAATTGAGAATTGAGAACGGAGGATTGAGAATTAAGAATTAAGAATTGAGAATTGCGAATTGAAAATTGAGAATTGCGAATTGAGAATTAAGAATTGAGAATTGATAATTGAGTATTGAGAATTAAGAATTATGAATTGAGAATTGAGACTTGAGGATTGAGAAATAAGAATAGAGAATTGAGAACTTAGAATGAGATTTGAATATTGAGAATTGAATATTGAGGGTTGAGAATTGAGCATCGAGAATTGAGAATTATAAATAGTGAAAAATGAATTCAGAATCAAGAATTGTGAACTGAGAATTAAGAACTAAGAGTTCGGAGTTTAGAATATGAAATTCAGAATTGAGGAATTTGAATTAAGAATTGAGGAATGAGAGTTGAGAATTGGAAATTGAGATTTTAAAGGGAGAATTGAGATAAGCGTATCAATTCGCTTATCTCAATTCTCCCTTCAAAATCTCAATTTCCAATTCTCAACTCTCATTCCTCAATTCTCAATTCTCATTCCTTATTTTGAGAATTTGAAAGTTGAGGATTGAGAATTTAGAATTGAGAACTGAGAGTTGTGAACTAAAAATTAAGAATTGAAAATTTGGAGTTTAGAATATGAAATTGTGAATTGAGGAATGAGCAATGAGAATTGATACGGGATCAGCGAGTTTCGTAATAAATTTGAGCCCCTGATAAAGATAATATAAGGCTCTAAACTTTGGATGTGTAAAAATAGAGTCCATTTTACTAAAAAACTTCGGAATAAAGCCGCAAATCAACCCACTAAAAGTTAACTTAACAGTCGTCCGAAAAGAGAATTGACAATTCATAACTGCAAATTGAGAACTAACAGTTCAATATTGAGAACTGAGAATTCAGAAACGAGAATTGAGAATATTGAATTGAGAAATGAGAATAGAGAAAAGAGAACTGAGTATTGAAAATTGAAAGTCAAGAATTGGAAGTTGAGAATAAAGAATTGAGGATTGAGAATTGAGGCTTAAGAATCGAGAATGGAGGATTGAAAACTTAAAATTTTTAACTGAAAATCAAGTATTGAGAATACATAGTTTAGAATATGAAATTGAGATTGAGGAATGAAAATTGAGAATTGAGAATTGAGGTTTGAGATTTGAGATTTTAAATTTGAGATTTGATATGTGAGAAAAGAAATAAGAGAATTGAGAACTGAGCATGGAGAATTGAGAGTCAAAAACTCAAAGTTTAGAATTGAGAATTGAGGCTGAGAATTGAGAATTGAAAATTGAGAATTGAGAATTGAGAATTGAGAATTGAGATTTGAGATTTGAGATTTGAGATTTGAGATTTGAGATTTGAGATTTGAGATTTGAGATTTGAGATTTGAGATTTGAGATTTGAGATTTGAGATTTGAGATTTGAGATTTGAGATTTGAGATTTGAGATTTGAGATTTGAGATTTGAGATTTGAGATTTGAGATTTGAGATTTGAGATTTGAGATTTGAGATTTGAGATTTGAGATTTGAGATTTGAGATTTGAGATTTGAGATTTGAGATTTGAGATTTGAGATTTGAGATTTGAGATTTGAGATTTGAGATTTGAGATTTGAGATTTGAGATTTGAGATTTGAGATTTGAGATTTGAGATTTGAGATTTGAGATTTGAGATTTGAGATTTGAGATTTGAGATTTGAGATTTGAGATTTGAGATTTGAGATTTGAGATTTGAGATTTGAGATTTGAGATTTGAGATTTGAGATTTGAGATTTGAGATTTGAGATTTGAGATTTGAGATTTGAGATTTGAGATTTGAGATTTGAGATTTGAGATTTGAGATTTGAGATTTGAGATTTGAGATTTGAGATTTGAGATTTGAGATTTGAGATTTGAGATTTGAGATTTGAGATTTGAGATTTGAGATTTGAGATTTGAGATTTGAGATTTGAGATTTTAGATTTGAGATTTTAGATTTGAGATTTGAGATTTGAGATTTGAGATTTGAGATTTGAGATTTGAGATTTGAGATTTGAGATTTGAGATTTGAGATTTGAGATTTGAGATTTGAGATTTGAGATTTGAGATTTGAGATTTGAGATTTGAGATTTGAGATTTGAGATTTGAGATTTGAGATTTGAGATTTGAGATTTGAGATTTGAGATTTGAGATTTGAGATTTGAGATTTGAGATTTGAGATTTGAGATTTGAGATTTGAGATTTGAGATTTGAGATTTGAGATTTGAGATTTGAGATTTGAGATTTGAGATTTGAGATTTGAGATTTGAGATTTGAGATTTGAGATTTGAGATTTGAGATTTGAGATTTGAGATTTGAGATTTGAGATTTGAGATTTGAGATTTGAGATTTGAGATTTGAGATTTGAGATTTGAGATTTGAGATTTGAGATTTGAGATTTGAGATTTGAGATTTGAGATTTGAGATTTGAGATTTGAGATTTGAGATTTGAGATTTGAGATTTGAGATTTGAGATTTGAGATTTGAGATTTGAGATTTGAGATTTGAGATTTGAGATTTGAGATTTGAGATTTGAGATTTGAGATTTGAGATTTGAGATTTGAGATTTGAGATTTGAGATTTGAGATTTGAGATTTGAGATTTGAGATTTGAGATTTGAGATTTGAGATTTGAGATTTGAGATTTGAGATTTGAGATTTGAGATTTGAGATTTGAGATTTGAGATTTGAGATTTGAGATTTGAGATTTGAGATTTGAGATTTGAGATTTGAGATTTGAGATTTGAGATTTGAGATTTGAGATTTGAGATTTGAGATTTGAGATTTGAGATTTGAGATTTGAGATTTGAGATTTGAGATTTGAGATTTGAAATTTGAAATTTGAAATTTGAAATTTGAAATTTGTAATTTGAGATTTGAGAAATGAGAAATGAGAAATGAGAAATGAGAAATGAGAAATGAGAAATGAGAAATGAGAAATGAGAAATGAGAAATGAGAAATGAGAATTGAGAAATGATAAATGAGAAATGAGAAATGAGAAATGAGAAATGAGAAATGAAAATTTAGAGTTGAGAATATTGTGAATTAAGAACAGAGAATTACTGTTGCGAAGAAAGCTTTGAGAATTCAAATTTAGAAAGTTAATACAGACCCCGTTGGTTTTTGGCAACATTCGATTTTTAGAAACATCACCATTTCCGCTATAACAGGACCCTTATAATTCGTATAAACACCGAAAATACGTTTTTACGTTCTGAAATTGAGATAAAATACAACAAAAAAACAAAAGTTGAAAAAAAAATAAAGTACTAAAAATGACAAAAAGATCAAAAATTCCAAAAATTCGAAAACAAATAGAAACAAACGACTTAAAATGACAAAAAAAAACAAGTAAAAAGTTATGAAGAATGACAAAATCAGCGAATAAGACAAAATCCAAAAAGATAATTAACAAAACAAGAATTGTGCAAAATGCAATTAAAGCGTGAGAAAAAATTAAAAAAACAAATTACTAAAATGGTCGGAAATTGACTAAAAATAACGTTTATGACAATAAAAATAGTTAGTTTGCAAAAATAACAGAAAAAAAAATTAAGAAAAAAATTCGTTCTTTTTGGCATTCGATTTTGGCAACACAAAATGTACGGGCGTGTTGCCAAAATCGAACGGGATCTGTAATAGAAAACAAAAATGAAGAAAAGTAAACAAAAGCTACCTTAGTCAAACAACAGTAAATAAACGTAAACCTAAATAAGGCTGGAACAAATATAAATTTCTTCTTTTGTCACCCCCCCCCCCCCCCTTCGAAATTCCCAAAATCCCGAAGGGGGAAATAAATAAAGTTTTAAGTAATTTATGTGAATTTCGATAAAAGATTCCAATATCTGAAAGATTGTAAGACTTAAAAACTAATTTAAGAAGATGGAAGTTATTGTTTTCTTGATTTGATTGATTTATTCGAATAAAAAATTACTTGATTTATAGGTTTTGTGCAACGATATAGTATGCAATTTTGTTACATACAAGCTTCCGTGCAATTTATTCCAATTTATTTGTTTTTCGCATTATTTTTTATTGTCCCCCCCCCCCCTCGCGATGTTCCAACTCCGAGTGACAAAAGAAGGATTTGAAATTTGTTCCGGACTAAATGAAAATAAAAAAACTAAGAAAAGCAAAAGAATGCAAAAAAATCAACAAAAGCAAATCAAAGTGAACAAATATTATCAAATTTAACATGTAAGCAATGTAAGCAAAAGTAATTTGAAAGAATGTAAACTAAAGTAAACTAAAGTAAACTAAAGTAAACTAAAGTAAACTAAAGTAAACTAAAGTAAACTAAAGTAAACTAAAGTAAACTAAAGTAAACTAAAGTAAACTAAAGTAAACTAAAGTAAACTAAAGTAAACTAAAGTTAACTAAAGTAAACTAAAGTAAACTAAAGTAAACTAAAGTAAACTAAAGTAAACTAAAGTAAACTAAAGTAAACTTAAGTAAACTAAAGTAAACTAAAGTAAACTAAAGTAAACTAAAGTAAACTAAAGTAAACTAAAGTAAACTAAAGTAAACTAAAGTAAACTAAAGTAAACTAAAGTAAACTAAAGTAAACTAAAGTAAACTAAAGTAAACTAAAATAAACTAAAGTTAACTAAAGTTAACTAAAGTTAACTAAAGTTAACTAAAGTTAACTAAAGTAAACTAAAGTAAACTAAAGTAAACTAAAGTAAACTAAAGTAAACTAAAGTAAACTAATGTAAACTAAAGTAAACTTAAGAAAACTAAAGTGAACAAAACAAAAAAGCTTTCAAAATGGCTATGGTAAGGTTGAACAAAATTCAATTTTCATATTTTTATGTTGGTGATTCCAGTCTTTTGGTCAGGATTTCATTATACGACCAAGTGATAAGTTATATTGGCAAAATAATTTATTTTTTTCTAGTCAATAGGCGCCTCAATGTTTAGTAAATGTCACAAGTTTGCTTAATGAACGTGCGTATGGTTCTGTGTTTTTTTGCTCTGTTTGTCTTATTGCTAACAATAAACACAGAGTAGTGTTCACAAAAATGGCGGTCAACTTTCATTCATAAACGCATAAGAGTGGCAAAACAGCGGATTTCTTCCATCAAACTGATAGTTGCTTCTTAGAGCTATGAAGCTCCAAAGTCTTCCAGCATTGTTCATCATCCTGCTGCACGCATTTTCGGTGCGATCTTCGCATCGTCACTGTTTGCAGTACAAGTCATCGATAACTTTGTTCAATGAGCCCCTGATGATACTGGGTCATCAACCAAGCGTCAACATCGGCCCAATGATTCCGTGCCAAATACGGGGTGGAGCAATCCTGCTGCGAATCTGGCACGATCACAATGCAACAGCCAAGAATGACGTGTGTCCCCGATTCTGGCAGTTCGAGCACAATCCGGAAGAAAAGCGGCAACGTGTGATACAGTGTTGTGATGAAGTGGCTGAACGGCTTCCGGTGGATCAAAACTGCCAACGAGCGCAAGAAATGTTCAACTGCTACTATAAAAACTTGGATTTCCGATGGGTTGAGAAGTTTTTTATACCACGGGCTGAGCTGCAACATGCACGAGTTCTGACCGATTGCATCCGGATGTTGCAGATCAGCGAAAGTGAGTTGGATCTCATTCGCCAAGAAGGTATTCTGAATCATCCCAGAGGACGATGTTTGGTGCGATGTTTCCTGCTGCGAGAGGATCTCTACTCTGAAGAATCTGGACCACGGCCGTTCCGAATTTTGGTTGAAAAAGGAGGAGCCGATGATGGAATCGAGTTTCGGAAACAGGGTGAACGTTGCATCGCTCGTCTGCAGAGAAACTTCTTGGATCGATGCACCCTGGCGGCCAGAATAGCCGACGAATGTTACGATCAAACGCTTTTGAAGATTATTGATGAGGGGCTTAAAAATATCAAAACTTAAATTTATGATAGATATTATTCTATCTTCCCTCATTTCAAATATTAATGGAAATAGTTATCGTGTATGTGTGTCTACATCTTCCTACCAGAATGATTTTTTTGATCAAATAGATTAAGTAGATACAGCCAAGAATAATAAAAAAAATTCATATTTCCGAAAGAATTCTGTCTCCTGCCTCAATCATGTGATTCATCGAAAACACATTAAGGCTCTTAGAACCTATATTAAAAGTTATTTTCTGGAAAACACGCTTCCATAAATTTTGTAAATATTCTAAAAATCTGATAATCTGACAATTTTATATAAACTATCGTTTAAATATTCAGACACCATCTCAAAATTTGCTTCAAAACGCATATTTGGTCAACTCTAATCGGTCGCTCAACGAGAAGGAATTGTGTTTGGAATTTTTACATTAGTTGCTTAAGCGAAAGGGCGTTGACTTGATGGAATTGCACGCGTTTTTTATATCTCCGTGAGGAAAATTAAAATATTTTGTTCGTTTAAGGAGTGAAATTATTGAAAATGTTATAAAAAGCTGTTATAGGATGATCCGAAACCGAATTGAATCGGATGTGGTGCGTTCTCATGATTTAGCGGTTTTTTCCTGTGTTTTTTGGAATCCGTATACGAGAGCATCTAGTTAATATGGTGTTTTCTGTACTGCCACGTAAAATTTGGGCTCCTGAAATTGAAGAAAGATTACATCTTACACTGGTTGACTAACGTGCCATATTTGTGTGCTGATGGCGAAGATGTTTCAATCAGAATTCTGTAGTGCGGCTTTTTTTTTAAGGAAAACATTTCATTTGTGCGTTAATAAGGGTTGAGGAAAGTTTGGGTTTTTGGGAAATTGTTTTTCGTTTTTCAGCATATGATTGCCAAAACGCAATGTGGCCTGCTGTGATTATTCAAAATGAAGATAAAGAGAAATTGGAACCTCGATGAGTCCATCACGAACAACTGCCAAGGATAAAGGGTGATACGGTCAAAATTTGATCAAGGGAAAACGCGTGTAAATCGATGAAATCGTTTATTTAAAAAATTAAATTAAATTTCTTTTTCAAGTTTAATTAGTTTAAAATTCTGACAAAAATATTCAGCTAGGCTTCCGCTTTTCCAAATCTGAATTGCCGGGCCTTACGCTTAACCCCTGCCATCAGATTTTGTACAGCCACCTTGTCTACCTTCTTCGCCGCAGAAAGCCAGTTTGCCTTGAACTGCTGCTTCCTTAGCAATTTTCCGCTTGACAATAGCCCAGTATTTCTCAATTGGGCGGAGCTCTGGCGTGTTGGGAGGGTTCTTGTTCTTGGGCACCACCTGCACGTTGTTGGCGGCGTGCCACTCCATGGCCTTTTTACCGTAATGACAAGATGTCAAATCCGGCAAAAACAGTACGGAACAACCGTGTTTCTTCAGGAAAGGCAGCAGACGTTTATTCAAACACTCTTTCACATAAATTTAGGTAGTACATTGCGCTTAACCTCAATCGATAGAGCCGTGTAAAAGCAGGGTCAAAAAAAGTTATGAAATTTCGGATGATATGTATGGTATTTGAAAATAAAATTACAATTTATGGAAAATTGAGGGGTCCTATTGCTCAAATAAGTAATCAGTTGCATACTTTGAAATAACTTGTGTAGCAATTAGTAAAATTTATGATCAAAAGCGTTCGACAGACAGTTTTTCTTTGGCAATTTAGCAGTATTACATCAAAATATTCGAATTTCGGAAAGCATTTTTTCAAATGTAGTTGTAAAA